>NW_026963154.1:0-10000 GCF_032445375.1 Bacillus rossius redtenbacheri | reverse complement strand
GTGTATGAATTTATTTGGTTATTTATGTGTTGGTACGAGAAAAATACCGCGAGTATTGTGGTGAAAAAACTGGCTGATAGTGGCGAAGTCGGTGCTTCGCTCTGGTTGGCTGGTGGTATTTGGCTCTAGCCAATCACAGCGCAGTCCGCTCTGCGGGCCGGCCGCGGTGTTTGCTGTGAGTTTAACACGCGATGCTGGATTCCCGTGGCTTGGGGACAGGTAGTTTTGGTGTTGTCCTGGCAATTGCGACCTTATTCGCAGCCCGTGAAGGTCGTCAGGGCCTGAACGAGCAGGAGGGTTTTCATAGAAGGATCGGAGACTGTATTGGCGAGGAGCATGTATGGTTTGAGGTGTGACATGAAGGAGGCAAAGTTGGTTTCTCGGAGGAATTTTAGTAGGTCCTGAAGGTCAGAAAGTGCAGACGGGATGCCACTACAGTCGTCGCGAGAGGATGGATCGGGGGTGGGGCGGGGATTGGAGAGGCGAGCTGCGGGATCGCCAGATTTTGTGCTGTTTTTAGCCGCCTGTGCGTAGGAGAATGTGGTCTGAACTGGTCTTGAAGGTGGAGCTGTCGAGAGGAATGGGAAGCTGGCTGGCGAGACTTGAGGGACATTCTGTTTTAGTTTTTCAACTCGCAAGTTTGCGGAATCCTGTCTGGCCTGGACTAGGTTGAGGTATATTGGGCAGAGTTTTGAATTTCCCTCATGAATACCTTTCCCTTTGCAATTTGCGCAATTAGGGTTTTTATCGAGATGTGGACAGGCGGCGTGAGTATGGGGCCCGGCGCAGTGTTGACAACGTGTCGCCAGGCGGCAGAAGTTTTTGGTGTGCGAAAACTGCCAGCAGTTTTTGCACTGGGCGACATCAGATACTCGTTTTTTATACTGAGTAACGACTACTCTCGTCATGTTGATCACAGATAGTGTCGTGAGAGGCGGCAGGGTGTCGTTCTTGCTAGCCGTTACGCAGAAGCGGGGAAGGGGCTCCTCCCAGGAGTGAGTTGGGTCGACAGGGTCAGTGGTTCGTGCCTTGAATTGGTAAACGTCCAGGACTGAATACCCGCGCGCCTCGAGGTCCTCTTTGATTGCGGCTGTGGGAGTCTGCTTTGGCATTTTAATTACCACTTTTTGTGGCAGCTCTGAGGCCGTGCTGAAGGTGTAGAATGGTATAGGGGCCGATTCAAGATACTGTTTAATCAGGTGGTATGCCTGCTCGGTCTCGCACGCGATCTGAAGCCCCTCCCGCACAAGGGCTAGTTGTGCGCCGCCAGGGGCCAAGGCTCGCACGCGAGTGACGAGCTGGTTGTAAAGACTGGTATCAGGTACTACCAGCCTCAGAGCGTGCTTGTTAATTCGCTTGGCGCGCGGGGTGGCAGGCTGTGCTGCTGTGCCCTGTGTGCCTGTGGGGCCTGCAATGTTCGGTGATGAAAAATTCTGTGCGGTCGCAACTGCGGATGCAGGCTCACGTGTAGTAGCGCCGTGTGTGGACTGAGTTGCGGGAGATGTTGAATCTAGAGCTGACCCTGCCGTGGGGGTGGAGGGGGGGCCCGCTGTGTCAGCGAGCGGCTCGTAACGGTTCGAGACCGCAAGGGGCCGCGGCGTGGTCGCCTGCGGAATTTTCCGTTGTCTTTTGGTTTCGTGTTGCCATCCTTGGGTATTCTCGGGGTGCTCCCTGTCCATCCTTGCACTGTCTCGTAAAAATGCTGCGTACAATTCCGCTGATACTGTCATGGAATTAACCGAGGTCCTGGAGGTAACAGAATCGCAGTCTGAGTCGGGGTATGTGCCTGTGTCCATGGTTGCGTCCGTGTTGTCCTGGGAGGAAACGATTAAATTTATGGTGCCGTGCCTAACGGACTGAAAACTGCCGCCAGGATAGGCTGCGCCGGGTGGTGTTTTGTCTGGCATGGACTTGGCTGGGGGTCCCTGCTCGCTCATTCCGCCAACCCCCCTCAGGGCCGGCCCTAAGGCCCGGTCGCGGGAGGGGCAGGAAGCCACGGGTGTGTCCTGTGTTCGGTGTTCTTTAGGGGCAGTCTGAAGAAAGTGTTGTAAATCTATTACGCTGTAAGAGGACTCGCCGCTGACCCAAACGGGCTAGGCTCGAGGTGGCCGTTCGGGATTTATAACTTCCCTCAGGCCGGCTGTCACTCTTGTGTCCGCGAGCTAAGAATCGAAGCGATGCGCAGAGAGGAGGCAGGGCCGCACTCCGACGATGCTCTCGACTCGGTAGCTGTGATGGAAGTGTGCTGCTCGGCCGCCGCTTTTCATCACTGGGGCGAAGCCCCTCAGCGCGGGGGAGGTACAAGCCTTTTTAGGGGCTCTTGTCCTCCCTTTTTGTCATCATACATTTTTGTGAGGAGGAAGAAGGAATGAACCCCCTCCCCCTCTTGTCAAGTTTGTGATGGTTGCTGGAAGCGAGCACACTCCCAGCTGGTCTTCGATACAGAGGAAAAATGTTGCCATTTTTCCCCCGGGTTTCCTTTTGGTTTTCTACCCCCCTTTGCCCACTAAGGATGAGGTCGAACGCAGGTTTACCCCCCCTGCGCATTTGCCCTAAGACGGTCGGTAATTTAGAAAAATCGTGGGTCTTTATTTTAATAGAATGGGTGAATTTAAACATTAGGCCGAAAGTGTTATTTTCAAGCTAGTCGGTGGTCGGGGAATGCGTCCTGGTCTCCAAAATAAAATAATGAGCAAGTAATGAATTAATTAATTAATTAATAATTAATTAATTAATTGGTGTTGGCTTTAAATTAATTTCATGGCTTGGCTGTGACGAGGTCGGTGCTTCGTTCGTTGTGTAGGGACATTGGCTCTGGCCAATTATTTGCACAGTTTTTCTCTGCTTAGATTTTATTTATTTTTTTTTTTTTTTAAACTTTTGCGGAATTTAATAATATTAATTTTAATTTTATTAATTGGTTGTGTATGAATTTATTTGGTTATTTATGTGTTGGTACGAGAAAAATACCGCGAGTATTGTGGTGAAAAAACTGGCTGATAGTGGCGAAGTCGGTGCTTCGCTCTGGTTGGCTGGTGGTATTTGGCTCTAGCCAATCACAGCGCAGTCCGCTCTGCGGGCCGGCCGCGGTGTTTGCTGTGAGTTTAACACGCGATGCTGGATTCCCGTGGCTTGGGGACAGGTAGTTTTGGTGTTGTCCTGGCAATTGCGACCTTATTCGCAGCCCGTGAAGGTCGTCAGGGCCTGAACGAGCAGGAGGGTTTTCATAGAAGGATCGGAGACTGTATTGGCGAGGAGCATGTATGGTTTGAGGTGTGACATGAAGGAGGCAAAGTTGGTTTCTCGGAGGAATTTTAGTAGGTCCTGAAGGTTAGAAAGTGCAGACGGGATGCCACTACAGTCGTCGCGAGAGGATGGATCGGGGGTGGGGCGGGGATTGGAGAGGCGAGCTGCGGGATCGCCAGATTTTGTGCTGTTTTTAGCCGCCTGTGCGTAGGAGAATGTGGTCTGAACTGGTCTTGAAGGTGGAGCTGTCGAGAGGAATGGGAAGCTGGCTGGCGAGACTTGAGGGACATTCTGTTTTAGTTTTTCAACTCGCAAGTTTGCGGAATCCTGTCTGGCCTGGACTAGGTTGAGGTATATTGGGCAGAGTTTTGAATTTCCCTCATGAATACCTTTCCCTTTGCAATTTGCGCAATTAGGGTTTTTATCGAGATGTGGACAGGCGGCGTGAGTATGGGGCCCGGCGCAGTGTTGACAACGTGTCGCCAGGCGGCAGAAGTTTTTGGTGTGCGAAAACTGCCAGCAGTTTTTGCACTGGGCGACATCAGATACTCGTTTTTTATACTGAGTAACGACTACTCTCGTCATGTTGATCACAGATAGTGTCGTGAGAGGCGGCAGGGTGTCGTTCTTGCTAGCCGTTACGCAGAAGCGGGGAAGGGGCTCCTCCCAGGAGTGAGTTGGGTCGACAGGGTCAGTGGTTCGTGCCTTGAATTGGTAAACGTCCAGGACTGAATACCCGCGCGCCTCGAGGTCCTCTTTGATTGCGGCTGTGGGAGTCTGCTTTGGCATTTTAATTACCACTTTTTGTGGCAGCTCTGAGGCCGTGCTGAAGGTGTAGAATGGTATAGGGGCCGATTCAAGATACTGTTTAATCAGGTGGTATGCCTGCTCGGTCTCGCACGCGATCTGAAGCCCCTCCCGCACAAGGGCTAGTTGTGCGCCGCCAGGGGCCAAGGCTCGCACGCGAGTGACGAGCTGGTTGTAAAGACTGGTATCAGGTACTACCAGCCTCAGAGCGTGCTTGTTAATTCGCTTGGCGCGCGGGGTGGCAGGCTGTGCTGCTGTGCCCTGTGTGCCTGTGGGGCCTGCAATGTTCGGTGATGAAAAATTCTGTGCGGTCGCAACTGCGGATGCAGGCTCACGTGTAGTAGCGCCGTGTGTGGACTGAGTTGCGGGAGATGTTGAATCTAGAGCTGACCCTGCCGTGGGGGTGGAGGGGGGGCCCGCTGTGTCAGCGAGCGGCTCGTAACGGTTCGAGACCGCAAGGGGCCGCGGCGTGGTCGCCTGCGGAATTTTCCGTTGTCTTTTGGTTTCGTGTTGCCATCCTTGGGTATTCTCGGGGTGCTCCCTGTCCATCCTTGCACTGTCTCGTAAAAATGCTGCGTACAATTCCGCTGATACTGTCATGGAATTAACCGAGGTCCTGGAGGTAACAGAATCGCAGTCTGAGTCGGGGTATGTGCCTGTGTCCATGGTTGCGTCCGTGTTGTCCTGGGAGGAAACGATTAAATTTATGGTGCCGTGCCTAACGGACTGAAAACTGCCGCCAGGATAGGCTGCGCCGGGTGGTGTTTTGTCTGGCATGGACTTGGCTGGGGGTCCCTGCTCGCTCATTCCGCCAACCCCCCTCAGGGCCGGCCCTAAGGCCCGGTCGCGGGAGGGGCAGGAAGCCACGGGTGTGTCCTGTGTTCGGTGTTCTTTAGGGGCAGTCTGAAGAAAGTGTTGTAAATCTATTACGCTGTAAGAGGACTCGCCGCTGACCCAAACGGGCTAGGCTCGAGGTGGCCGTTCGGGATTTATAACTTCCCTCAGGCCGGCTGTCACTCTTGTGTCCGCGAGCTAAGAATCGAAGCGATGCGCAGAGAGGAGGCAGGGCCGCACTCCGACGATGCTCTCGACTCGGTAGCTGTGATGGAAGTGCTGCTCGGCCGCCTCTGTCGTTAGTTTCTATGGATCGACTTCTGTGCTGTGATTGGCTGTTCTCGCCAGCCAATGGAGATGCCGGGCCAATCGCAGTGCACCACAGCTTTAACAAAACTGTTGAAATTTTTACAGCACGCGCAGACGGACCACGATGGCGCGCACGAAGCAGACGGCTCGTAAATCTACTGGAGGCAAAGCGCCGCGCAAGCAGCTGGCCACCAAGGCGGCTCGCAAGAGCGCGCCGGCCACGGGGGGAGTGAAGAAGCCACATCGCTACCGCCCTGGCACTGTCGCGCTGCGAGAAATCAGGCGCTACCAGAAAAGTACCGAGCTGCTTATCCGCAAGCTGCCCTTCCAGCGCCTGGTGCGAGAGATCGCCCAGGACTTCAAGACAGACTTGCGCTTCCAGAGCTCGGCCGTCATGGCGCTGCAGGAGGCCAGCGAGGCTTACCTGGTGGGGCTCTTCGAGGACACCAATTTGTGCGTCATCCACGCCAAGAGGGTCACCATCATGCCCAAGGACATCCAGCTTGCCCGGCGTATCCGTGGCGAGCGTGCTTGAGTTCCTTGCCATTTTTTTTGCAAGGGGGAAAAAAAAAACAGCCCTTATTAGGGCTAAAAATAACTGTCAAATTTGAAAGGAAAACAGTTGTCTGGCTTTTTGTACCTATTAGCTGTCGTTGACCTTTACCCAGCCAATAATATATTACATTAATAAGAATTTGGAAAAACACAGTTATAGTGTCTGTGTTTTGAGGTGGTTGTTTATATTGTACACAAAAGATTTGCACACAATGCAATGTATTCTGCATAGGAAATAAAAACTCTTCAAACAGTGCCTGTCTGCAGTAGCAGCACCATCAGCAGCAGCAGCAGCAGCAGCAGCAGCAGCAGCAGCAGCAGCAGCAGCAGCAGCAGCAGCAGCAGCAGCATAAAGTTCACCATTAATACCCTGAGACCTAATCCTTACAAAAAAAATATGTGTGTGTGTGTGTGTATATATGTGTATATATATATATATATGCTGAAATAAGAGTGAGATGTTTGTAAGACGTTTTCCTGCTTAAAAACTTTAAATAATTTTGCACCTAAACTATACACACAATGTAATTGATAAATTTCTTTATTTATTTATTTATTTCCCCCGCTTCAAATACCATAAGAAATTTTTTAACCAGAATTTTACCTAACGGCAGAGGTGTGGCTATAGGAGGCAATGATTGCAACAACTGATACCTTCATGACTAGTATTGTTGGCCCTTAGAAGGGCCGATAAGGTGGTACAGTGCCACAGAAAGTGCCAGCGGTCCTGCTGGCATCTTCATTTCCGCTTTGGGGCTGCTTTCTTGGGCGACTTGCTCTTTGGGGCAACCTTCTTTGGCTTTGGAGCACGGGGTTTCTTCGTGGGAGGTTTGGACACCTTTTTTGCCTTTGAAGGTGCCTTCTTGGGCTTGGGGGTTGCAGCTGCTGCCTTTTTTTTCTTTTCTGCTGTAGGCGGAGTCTTCTTGACTGGTTTCTTGCCCACCGCTGCCTTCTTGGCTACGGATCGCTTCTTTTCCTTAGGGGCAGCTGCACCACGCTTGCCGCTTGGAGCCTTGGGCTGGTCCGGAGCACCGGTGGTCCCTGAAGCCAGCTTGAAGGAGCCAGACGCACCCTTGCCTTTGGTTTGGACAAGCTCGCCGCTAGCCACTGCTGCCTTCAAGTATTTCTTGATGAAAGGTGCCAGCTTTTCCGCATCTACTTTGTAGGTAGAGGCGACGTATTTCTTGATGGCTTGCAGTGATGAGCCGCCCCTTTCCTTGAGGCTCTTGATCGCAGAGGCCACCATTTCAGATGTGCGCGGGTGCGCGGGCTTGGCTCGTGGCTTCTTCGACGCAGCCTTGCCTTTCTTCGGGGAAGCTGCCTGTGATGGGGCAACAGCTGGTGCTGCAGTCGCTGCTGCGGTATCTGCCATGACGAGACTGATCCTACAGAATGCAAGAGCAAAGTGAAAATAAAATTTTTCTCTCTGCAAATATCTGGTTACCCAATTTTCTGGTTGCGGACGGTTCAGAAAATTCTCGATGCCTTGCTCACGTAGGGAGCAGCGCACTTTGGACAGCGAAAGTAATGTAGGGCTTCTTTAGCACTGATTTTTCAATGTTTTCTAAATGTCAGCAGTCTACGATGACATAATGGGCAGTTCCACTAATAGTGTAATTTTTTTATGGCAGCTGCACTGTTTAATTTGCACTGCGAGCTGTTTAAATTTACTGCTACACCAAACAGGGAACTTTTCATTTGCAGATGTTATTCAAGGAATCAAATACGTAATTTGTGCTGGAATCACTTGAAAATGGTTAAATTAACTTAGGTATACTTTAGTGTATAGTATGCTGAAAATGTGGAGATAATTTCATGAAGGCTGTTTGCTGTGGAAGCACTAGCAAATCACCTTGTTCAGTGCCACCTGGAATGGCTTTCTTCGTGCACCTCCAAGGATGATGTGATTATTATTGTGAGTAAATTTTGTTTACATTTTCATTGTGTGAATAATAAAACTTTTAACTGTACACACAACAAGCATTTCACTTGGATCTGATGCATTCTCAAGAGTGCAGTTTCTGTTTAGCTTTTAAAACTGGCTGCCCTTCAATTCACTCAAGGTGCAGATGCAAGTTGCTGATGAAGTATTCCACACACATGCTACATTGGAGAAATATTTTAATAAAAATTAAAACTCTTGCAGGATTTCGAATAAAAACTATCCTATTTATCCCTTCTATGTTTTGGTACTGCGAAATTGAGAGAGGTAAGTAAGTTGTGAGGTTATTTTTACTTGCTTGCATGTGAGGTTAGCAGAGCAAAAATATTTTTGAAATTGCAGATACATGGTCACTTTATTTCGTTGCAAACATTTATAAGCTCGTAATCTTATTTAAAGTCTCCATACTTAATGCGTTTGGAAAACCTTCTTTCTCTCAATTTTACAATGGAACAAAATTTTACTTGTATGTGTACATTAATTCCATCTCTAAATGATGTAGGTTTACGCACCGAGATCAGGTACATTGTAGAGAGAAAAACACACGAGTACCTGCTTATTTTGAAGTTTTAATGAGTATATTAAAAAAAAAAAAAAAAAAACGATAAAAATATAATTGAAAAAGTATATTATTCACGTATTTTTGAGGATGAGGGGAGGGGGTGTTTTTGTCCGATGGTCGTTTATCTTTAAAGAAATTTCCGTTGGACCTGTGCGTTCTTGCTCTGCCAATTCTCGAAAAATGAAATATTTTAAGTCGTCTTTTATGTGCTAACTTCATTATATTTGGCTGCATTCGTATTTTTATTAGTTTTGAAACATTCATGTCACGGAAAATAATCATAAACCAGGACAAAAACGTTTTGACTAAATGTTCTAGGTTGGTTGTAAAACATTTTCTTATTTTATTTCACATCGGAAACATCTGTTAAGTTGTAAGCTTTGTAATGAATGCGACAGTCACTTGTTCGCTGAAGTGTTTGTTTAAGAAATTAGTATTGTAAATTTGTTTATGGTCTTGTTAAATGAAATTTTAAGTGAAATCATTTGGGAAAACAGAGGCTACAGGAATTTTCAACACAACTTGATGACCGACGTTGTGACTAGTGTGGGAGTGTGTGCTCGTGTAAATATCAATTTTTCTTACTCCTCGTGCCGGTCAACAGGAAAACAGCGAGTGTGTTATCTCATCGCGGGCGTGTGATTGCGTGTGGTAAATTGTGCTAGGTTAATTACCGCAAAACTCCACTGTGTGCAAATATGTAGTGTGTCGCTGTATGCAAATATTTGGTATGTCTTTTTTTTTTTTTTTTTTTTTTCAGGCAATACACACTTTGAATTTTACACAATTTCGATGCTGCAACCTAAGTGTATACATGCGAATAGGATTGCTTAAATGAAAAAGTAAAGTAGGAGGTAAGTGCAAATGTTTCCAGGAGGTTATGCACACACAATCTATTTTATGAATTAATAGTTATTATCTAAGAAAATGATAGAAGATTATAAATAATGTGTGCAGAATAATACAGAATTTGCATGTTACACAAAAAAAAATATATATATATATTCCAAATATTGTTAGCAAAATGCACCTAGATTAGTGAGCTGGATTTTTTTTTTTTTTTTGTATTTTTGTTCTGTTGATCCCACGTGGAGTCAAGGCTCCGGGATATAGAACATGTATGTGCAGACAATTAATATTTACATGATGCAAGTTACCAAGAAAAAAAATTTCAAAAAAAAAAAATACATAACATGTTACACAATTTAACTTTATGCAAAACATGAAGCAGCTGTTATCACAAGTCCATTCAACAAATTAACAGTTCAATTTCTCTATTATCAATCAAATTAAAGAATAGCTTCAGAGGGTAGGTAGGATATTCTAGAAGAATTTTTTTTACTGTTTTTTTTTTTAATACTGGTAAATTGTTTTAGTTATTTTCTGTGATATTAAGTTGTAAAGTTTTACTCCCAAGTAATTTAGTCCATTTTCAAATCGCCTAGTGTTATGTTCAACTATCCTCAATTTACTAGCATTTCTGGTGTTATACCTATGTGCGAATATCTAAAAAAAAAAAAAAAAAAAAAAAAAAATAATTTTTTTTTTCTTCTTTTTCTTAAGAATGAATAAAAAGTTTCTAGAACGTATTCATTTATGGCAGTCAGGACTTTAAGTTTTTTGAATTTTGGTCTGCAGTTAGATGATTTTTTATCTTTTGTTATTATTCTAATAGCTCCTTTTTTTTTTTTTTCCCCCAATGTTATATGGCAGAAAGAGTAGAGCTATGGCTACTGTGACATCAT
>NW_026963153.1:5000-18158 GCF_032445375.1 Bacillus rossius redtenbacheri | reverse complement strand
ATGGTCCTTGGTGATTTTACATGTTAAATTAACATGTGTATTAACACAGGCTGGGAGAAGCAAGCCTGCGGGTCGCTGCAATATATTGAGCGGGGAGCCAGAAATTTCTGGCGGCGACCGAGGCCTCCGCGGCCGGGGAAATAATCCTCGGTAATTTTACATGTTAAATTAACATGTGTATTAACACAGGCTTGGAGAAGCAAGCCTGCGGGACTCTGCAATACATTGAGCGGGGAGCCAGAAATTTCTGGCGGCGACCGAGGCCTCTGCGGCCGGGATAATAATCCTTGGTAATTTTACATGTTAAATTAACATGTGTATTAACACAGGCTGGGAGAACTAGGCATTCTGGACTTTGAAAAATTTCGAGCAGGGGCCGGAGAAATTCTCCCGGCGACCGAGGCCTCCGCGGCCGGGAGAACTCTCGGCGCTCGGGCAGCGCGTCTACCCATGGGGAGCGGGCAGCCAGAAAATTCTGGCGGCGACCGAGGCCTCCGCGGCCGAGGAAAAGGTCATTGGTAATATTACATGTTAAATTAACATGTGTATTAACACATGCTGGGAGAAGCAGGCATTCTGGACTTTGAAAAATTTCGAGCAGGGGCCGGAGAAATTCTCCCGGCGACCGAGGCCTCCGCGGCCGGGAGAACTCTCGGCGCTCGGGCTCCGCGTCTACCAATGGGGAGCGGGCAGCCAGAAAATTCTGGCGGCGACCGAGGCCTCCGCGGCCGAGGAAATGGTCCTTGTTGATTTTACATGTTAAATTAACATGTGTATTAACACAGGCTGGGAGAAGCAAGCCTGCGGGACTCTGCAATACATTGAGCGGGGAGCCAGAAAATTCTGGCGGCGACCGAGGCCTCCGCGGCCGAGGAAATGGTCCTCAATGATTTTACATGTTAAATTATCATGTGTATTAACACAGGCTGGGAGAAGCAAGCCTGCGGGACTCTGCAATACATTGAGCGGGGAGCCAGAAAATTCTGGCGGCGACCGAGGCCTCCGCGGCCGGGGAAATAATCCTCGGTAATTTTACATGTTAAATTAACATGTGTATTAACACAGGCTGGGAGAAGCAGGCATTCTGGACTTTGAAAAATTTCGAGCAGGGGCCGGAGAAATTCTCCCGGCGACCGAGGCCTCCGCGGCCGGGAGAACTTCGGCGCTCGGGCTCCGCGTGTACCCGCCGCAAGGCCCATTTTGGGTTATATAGGGGGTAGTGGTGTCTCTGGAGGGAAAAAATACACGGTAAATATTGCAGCCAGAGCCTATGGCAATCTGTTGGCGACCGAGGCCTCCACACGCCGGCAAATTTTCGGCTCTCGGACTGTGTGTATTCCACTGGAGACAGGCCTGCGGGACTCTGTAATATATTGAGCCGGGAGCCAGAAAATTCTGGCGGCGACCGAGGCCTCCGCGGCCGGGGAAATAATCCTCGGTAATTTTACATGTTAAATTAACATGTGTATTAACACAGGCTGGGAGAAGCAAGCCTGCGGGTCGCTGCAATATATTGAGCGGGGAGCCAGAAAATTCTGGCGGCGACCGAGGCCTCCGCGGCCGGGGAAATAATCCTCGGTAATTTTACATGTTAAATTAACATGTGTATTAACACAGGCTTGGAGAAGCAAGCCTGCGGGACTCTGCAATACATTGAGCGGGGAGCCAGAAAATTCTGGCGGCGACCGCGGCCTCTGCGGCCAGGGAAATAATCCTCGGTAATTTTACATGTTAAATAACCATGTGTATTAACACAGGCTGGGAGAAGCAAGCATGCGGGACTCTGCAATATATTGAGCAGGGAGCCAGAAAATTCTGGCTGCGACCGAGGCCTCTGCGGCCGAGGAAATGGTCATTGGTAATTTTACATGTTAAATTAACATGTGTTTTAACACAGGCTGGGAGATGCAGGCATTCTGGACTTAGAAAAATTTCGAGCAGGGGCCCGAGAAATTCTCCCGGCGACCGAGGCCTCTGCGGCCGGGAGAACTCTCGAAAACCACCTCGTTCGTGGTTGTTTGCCGTGCGGGGCGAATCGGGAAATCTAGCAAATAGCTGAAGACATTCTCCCGGCGATGGAGGCCTCGGCGGCCGGGAAAAACGCCCGCGCTCGGGCGTTGCGCGCCCCCTTGGCAAGGCCCATTTTGGGTTATATAGGGGGTAGTGGTGTCCCGAGGGGAAAAAATTAACATGTTAAATACTGCTCCCAGGCAATTGTAAAATGTCTCGGCGACGGAAGGCACCACTACCCGGCATATTTACGCCCCTCGGACTCCGTGCGCCAGCCTGTAATAGCGAATCGGGACTTAGAAAAAAAATTCGAGCAGGGAGCCAGAACATTTTCCCGGCGATCGAGGCCTCCGCGGCCGAGGAATTTGTCATTGGTGATTTTGCATGTTAAATTAACATGTGTATTAACACAGGCTTGGAGAAGCAAGCCTGCGGGACTCTGCAATACATTGAGCGGGCAGCCAGAAAATTCTGGCGGCGACCGTGGCCTCCGCGGCCGGGGAAATAATCCTCTGTAATTTTACATGTTAAATTAACATGTGTATTAACACAGGCTTGGAGAAGCAAGCCTGCGGGACTCTGCAATACATTGAGCGGGGAGCCAGAAATTTCTGGCGGCGACCGAGGCCTCTGCGGCCGGGATAATAATCCTTGGTAATTTTACATGTTAAATTAACATGTGTATTAACACAGGCTGGGAGAACTAGGCATTCTGGACTTTGAAAAATTTCGAGCAGGGGCCGGAGAAATTCTCCCGGCGACCGAGGCCTCCGCGGCCGGGAGAACTCTCGGCGCTCGGGCTCCGCGTCTACCCATGGGGAGCGGGCAGCCAGAAAATTCTGGCGGCGACCGAGGCCTCCGCGGCCGAGGAAAAGGTCATTGGTAATATTACATGTTAAATTAACATGTGTATTAACACATGCTGGGAGAAGCAGGCATTCTGGACTTTGAAAAATTTCGAGCAGGGGCCGGAGAAATTCTCCCGGCGACCGAGGCCTCCGCGGCCGGGAGAACTCTCGGCGCTCGGGCTCCGCGTCTACCCTTGGGGAGCGGGCAGCCAGAAAATTCTGGCGGCGACCGAGGCCTCCGCGGCCGAGGAAATGGTCCTTGGTGATTTTACATGTTAAATTAACATGTGTATTAACACAGGCTGGGAGAAGCAGGCATTCTGGACTTTGGAAAATTTCGAGCAGGGGCCGGAGAAAATCTCCCGGCGACCGAGGCCTCTGCGGCCGGGAGAACTCTCGGCGCTCGGGCTCCGGGTGTACCCGCGGCAAGGCCCATTTTGTGTTATATAGGGGGTAGTGGTGTCCCGAGGGGGAAAAAATTAACATGTTAAATACTGCTTCCAGGCAATAGGAAAATGTCTCGGCGACGGAACACACCACTACCCGGCGAATTCCCGCCCCTCGGACTCCGTGCGCCAGCTAGTAAGAGCGAATCGGGACTTGGAAAAAATTTTATCGGGGAGCCAGAAAATTCTCCCGGCGATCAAGGCAATCACCGCCGGAGAGAATTTTTTCTAGCTAACCGATTGAAATTTTCAAAGTACCAATTGCCTCGAAAACAACCACGAACGTAAAACAACCACGAACGGAAAACAACCACGAACGACAACAACCACGAACGACAACAACCACGAACGACAACAACCACGAACGGAAAACAACCCCGAACGACAACAACCACGAACGCACAACAACCACGAATGAAAACAACCACGAACAGTAAACAACCACGAACGAAAACAACCACGAACGAAAACCACCTCGTTCGTGGTTGTTCGCCTTGTGGGGCGAATCGGGACATCATGCAAATAGCTGGAGACATTCTCCCGGCGATCGAGGCCTCGGCGCCCGGGAAAAATGCCCGCGCTCGGGCGTTGTGGGCACCCATTGCATGGCCCATTTTGGGTTATATAGGGGGTAGTGGTGTCCCGAGGGGGAAAAAATTAACATGTTAAATACTGCTCCCAGGCAATTGTAAAATGTCTCGGCGACGGAAGGCACCACTACCCGGCATATTTCCGCCCCTCGGACTCCGTGCGCCAGCCTGTAATAGCGAATCGGGACTTAGAAAAAATTCGAGCAGAGAGCCAGAAAATTCTCCCGGCGATGGAGGCCTCCGCGGCCGAGGAAATTGTCATTGGTGATTTTGCATGTTAAATTAACATGTGTATTAACACAGGCTTGGAGAAGCAAGCCTGCGGGACTCTGCAATACATTGAGCGGGGAGCCAGAAAATTCTGGCGGCGACCGAGGCCTCCGCGGCCGGGAGAACTCTCGGCGCTCGGGCTCCGCGTCTACACATGGGGAGCGGGCAGCCAGAAAATTCTGGCGGCGACCGAGGCCTCCGCGGCCGAGGAAATGGTCCTTGGTGATTTTACATGTTAAATTAACATGTGTATTAACACAGGCTGGGAGAAGCAAGCCTGCGGGTCGCTGCAATATATTGAGCGGGGAGCCAGAAATTTCTGGCGGCGATCGAGGCCTCCGCGGCCGGGGAAATAATCCTCGGTAATTTTACATGTTAAATTAACATGTGTATTAACACAGGCTTGGAGAAGCAAGCCTGCGGGTCTCTGCAATACATTGAGCGGGGAGCCAGAAATTTCTGGCGGCGACCGAGGCCTCTGCGGCCGGGATAATAATCCTTGGTAATTTTACATGTTAAATTAACATGTGTATTAACACAGGCTGGGAGAACTAGGCATTCTGGACTTTGAAAAATTTCGAGCAGGGGCCAGAGAAATTCTCCCGGCGACAGAGGCCTCCGCGGCCGGGAGAAATCTCGGCGCTCGGGCAGCGCGTCTACCCATGGGGAGCGGGCAGCCAGAAAATTCTGGCGGCGACCGAGGCCTCCGCGGACGAGGAAAAGGTCATTGGTAATATTACATGTTAAATTAACATGTGTATTAACACATGCTGGGAGAAGCAGGCATTCTGGACTTTGAAAAATTTCGAGCAGGGGCCGGAGAAATTCTCCCGGCGACCGAGGCCTCCGCGGCCGGGAGAACTCTCGGCGCTCGGGCTCCGCGTCTACCAATGGGGAGCGGGCAGCCAGAAAATTCTGGCGGCGACCGAGGCCTCCGCGGCCGAGGAAATGGTCCTTGTTGATTTTACATGTTAAATTAACATGTGTATTAACACAGGCTGGGAGAAGCAAGCCTGCGGGACTCTGCAATACATTGAGCGGGGAGCCAGAAAATTCTGGCGGCGACCGAGGCCTCCGCGGCCGAGGAAATGGTCCTCAATGATTTTACATGTTAAATTAACATGTGTATTAACACAGGCTGGGAGAAGCAAGCCTGCGGGACTCTGCAATACATTGAGCGGGGAGCCAGAAAATTCTGGCGGCGACCGAGGCCTCCGCGGCCGGGGAAATAATCCTCGGTAATTTTACATGTTAAATTAACATGTGTATTAACACAGGCTGGGAGAAGCAGGCATTCTGGACTTTGAAAAATTTCGAGCAGGGGCCGGAGAAATTCTCCCGGCGACCGAGGCCTCCGCGGCCGGGAGAACTTCGGCGCTCGGGCTCCGCGTGTACACGCCGCAAGGCCCATTTTGGGTTATATAGGGGGTAGTGGTGTCTCTGGAGGGAAAAAATACACGGTAAATATTGCAGCCAGAGCCTATGGCAATCTGTTGGCGACCGAGGCCTCCACACCCCGGCAAATTTTCGGCTCTCGGACTGTGTGTATTCCACTGGAGACAGGCCTGCGGGACTCTGTAATATATTGAGCCGGGAGCCAGAAAATTCTGGCGGCGACCGAAGCCTCCGCGGCCGGGGAAATAATCCTCGGTAATTTTACATGTTAAATTAACATGTGTATTAACACAGGCTGGGAGAAGCAAGCCTGCGGGTCGCTGCAATATATTGAGCGGGGAGCCAGAAAATTCTGGCGGCGACCGAGGCCTCCGCGGCCGGGGAAATAATCCTCGGTAATTTTACATGTTAAATTAACATGTGTATTAACACAGGCTTGGAGAAGCAAGCCTGCGGGACTCTGCAATACATTGAGCGGGGAGCCAGAAAATTCTGGCGGCGACCGCGGCCTCTGCGGCCAGGGAAATAATCCTCGGTAATTTTACATGTTAAATAACCATGTGTATTAACACAGGCTGGGAGAAGCAAGCATGCGGGACTCTGCAATATATTGAGCAGGGAGCCAGAAAATTCTGGCTGCGACCGAGGCCTCTGCGGCCGAGGAAATGGTCATTGGTAATTTTACATGTTAAATTAACATGTGTTTTAACACAGGCTGGGAGATGCAGGCATTCTGGACTTAGAAAAATTTCGAGCAGGGGCCCGAGAAATTCTCCCGGCGACCGAGGCCTCCGCGGCCGGGAGAACTCTCGAAAACCACCTCGTTCGTGGTTGTTTGCCGTGCGGGGCGAATCGGGAAATCTAGCAAATAGCTGAAGACATTCTCCCGGCGATGGAGGCCTCGGCGGCCGGGAAAAACGCCCGCGCTCGGGCGTTGCGCGCCCCCTTGGCAAGGCCCATTTTGGGTTATATAGGGGGTAGTGGTGTCCCGAGGGGAAAAAATTAACATGTTAAATACTGCTCCCAGGCAATTGTAAAATGTCTCGGCGACGGAAGGCACCACTACCCGGCATATTTACGCCCCTCGGACTCCGTGCGCCAGCCTGTAATAGCGAATCGGGACTTAGAAAAAAAATTCGAGCAGGGAGCCAGAACATTTTCCCGGCGATCGAGGCCTCCGCGGCCGAGGAATTTGTCATTGGTGATTTTGCATGTTAAATTAACATGTGTATTAACACAGGCTTGGAGAAGCAAGCCTGCGGGACTCTGCAATACATTGAGCGGGCAGCCAGAAAATTCTGGCGGCGACCGAGGCCTCCGCGGCCGGGGAAATAATCCTCTGTAATTTTACATGTTAAATTAACATGTGTATTAACACAGGCTTGGAGAAGCAAGCCTGCGGGACGCTGCAATACATTGAGCGGGGAGCCAGAAATTTCTGGCGGCGACCGAGGCCTCTGCGGCCGGGATAATAATCCTTGGTAATTTTACATGTTAAATTAACATGTGTATTAACACAGGCTGGGAGAACTAGGCATTCTAGACTTTGAAAAATTTCGAGCAGGGGCCGGAGAAATTCTCCCGGCGACCGAGGCCTCCGCGGCCGGGAGAACTCTCGGCGCTCGGGCTCCGCGTCTACCCATGGGGAGCGGGAAGCCAGAAAATTCTGGCGGCGACCGAGGCCTCCGCGGCCGAGGAAATGGTCCTTGGTGATTTTACATGTTAAATTAACATGTGTATTAACACAGGCTGGGAAAAGCAAGCCTGCGGGACTCTGCAATATATTGAGCGGGGAGCCAGAAAATTCTGGCGGCGACCGAGGCCTCCACGGCCGGGGAAATAATCCTCGGTAATTTAACATGTTAAATTAACATGTGTATTAACACAGGCTTGGAGAAGCATGCCTGCGGGACTCTGCAATACATTGAGCGGGGAGCCAGAAAATTCTGGCGGCGACCGAGGCCTCTGCGGCCGAGGAAATGGTCATTGGTAATTTTACATGTTAAATTAACATGTGTATTAACACAGGCTGGGAAAAGCAAGCCTGCGGGACTCTGCAATATATTGAGCGGGGAGCCAGAAAATTCTGGCGGCGACCGAGGCCTCCACGGCCGGGGAAATAATCCTCGGTAATTTAACATGTTAAATTAACATGTGTATTAACACAGGCTGGGAGAAGCAGGCATTCTGGACTTTGAAAAATTTCGAGCAGGGGCCGGAGAAATTCTCCCGGCGACCGAGGCCTCCGCGGCCGGGAGAACACTCGGCGCTCGGGCTCCGCGTGTACCCGCGGCAAGGCCCATGTTGGGTTATATAGGGGGTAGTGGTGTCCCGAGGGGGAAAAAATTAACATGTTAAATACAGCTTCCAGGCAATAGAAAAATGTCTCGGCGACGGAAGGCACCACTACCCGGCGAATTCCCGCCCCTCTGACTCCGTGCGCCAGCCTGTAATAGCGAATCGGGACTTAGAAAAAATTCGAGCAGGGAGCCAGACAATTCTGTCGGCGACCGAGGCCTCCGTGGCCGGGGAAATAATCCTCGGTAATTTTACATGTTAAATTAACATGTGTATTAACACAGGCTTGGAGAACCAAGCCTGCGGGACTCTGCAATACATTGAGCGGGGAGCCAGAAAATTCTGGCGGCGACCGAGGCCTCCGCGGCCGGGGAAATAATCCTCGGTAATTTTACATGTTAAATTAACATGTGTATTAACACAGGCTTGGAGAACCAAGCCTGCGGGACTCTGCAATACATTGAGAGGTGAGCCAGAAAATTCTGGCGGCGACCGAGGCCTCCGCGGCCGAGGAAATGGTCCTCGGTGATTTTACATGTTAAATTAACATGTGTATTAACACAGGCTGGGAGAAGCAAGCCTGCGGGACTCTGCAATATATTGAGCGGGGAGCCAGAAAATTCTGGCGGCGACCGAGGCCTCCACGGCCGGGGAAATAATCCTCGATAATTTAACATGTTAAATTAACATGTGTATTAACACAGGCTGGGAGAAGCAGGCATTCTGGACTTTGAAAAATTTCGAGCAGGGGCCGGAGAAATTCTCCCGGCGACCGAGGCCTCCGCGGCCGGGAGAACTTCGGCGCTCGGGCTCTGCGTGTACCCACCGCAAGGCCTATTTTGGGTTTTATAGGGGGTAGTGGTGTCTCTGGAGGGAAAAAATACACGGTAAATATTGCAGCCAGAGCCTATGGCAATCTGTTGGCGACCGAGGCCTCCACACCCCGGCAAATTTTCGGCTCTCGGACTGTGTGTATTCCACTGGAGACAGGCCTGCGGGACTCTGTAATATATTGAGCCGGGAGCCAGAAAATTCTGGCGGCGACCGAGGCCTCCGCGGCCGAGGAAAAGGTCATTGGTAAAATTACATGTTAAATTAACATGTGTATTAACACAGGCTGGGAGAAGCAGGCATTCTGGACTTAGAAAAATTTCGAGCAGGGGCCCGAGAAATTCTCCCGGCTACGAGGCCTCCGCGGCCGGGAGAACTCTCGGCGCTCGGGCTCCGCGTCTACACATGGGGAGCGGGCAGCCAGAAAATTCTGGCGGCGACCGAGGCCTCCGCGGCCGAGGAAATGGTCCTTGGTGATTTTACATGTTAAATTAACATGTGTATTAACACAGGCTGGGAGAAGCAAGCCTGCGGGTCGCTGCAATATATTGAGCGGGGAGCCAGAAATTTCTGGCGGCGACCGAGGCCTCCGCGGCCGGGGAAATAATCCTCGGTAATTTTACATGTTAAATTAACATGTGTATTAACACAGGCTTGGAGAAGCAAGCATGCGGGACTCTGCAATATATTGAGCAGGGAGCCAGAAAATTCTGGCTGCGACCGAGGCCTCTGCGGCCGAGGAAATGGTCATTGGTAATTTTACATGTTAAATTAACATGTGTTTTAACACAGGCTGGGAGATGCAGGCATTCTGGACTTAGAAAAATTTCGAGCAGGGGCCAGGGAAATTCTCCCTGCGACCGAGGCCTCCGCGGCCGGGAGAACTCTCGAAAACCACCTCGTTCGTGGTTGTTTGTCGTGCGGGGCGAATCGGGAAATCTAGCAAATAGCTGAAGACATTCTCCCGGCGATGGAGGTCTCGGCGGCCGGGAAAAACGCCCGCGCTCGGGCGTTGCGCGCCCCCTTGGCAAGGCCCATTTTGCGTTATATAGGGGGTAGTGGTGTCACGAGGGGAAAAAATTAACATGTTAAATACTGCTCCCAGGCAATTGTAAAATGTCTCGGCGACGGAAGGCACCACTACCCGGCATATTTACGCCCCTCGGACTCCGTGCGCCAGCCTGTAATAGCGAATCGGGACTTAGAAAAAAAATTCGAGCAGGGAGCCAGAACATTTTCCCGGCGATCGAGGCCTCCGCGGCCGAGGAATTTGTCATTGGTGATTTTGCATGTTAAATTAACATGTGTATTAACACAGGCTTGGAGAAGCAAGCCTGCGGGACTCTGCAATACATTGAGCGGGCAGCCAGAAAATTCTGGCGGCGACCGAGGCCTCCGCGGCCGGGGAAATAATCCTCTGTAATTTTACATGTTAAATTAACATGTGTATTAACACAGGCTTGGAGAAGCAAGCCTGCGGGACTCTGCAATACATTGAGCGGGGAGCCAGAAATTTCTGGCGGCGACCGAGGCCTCTGCGGCCGGGATAATAATCCTTGGTAATTTTACATGTTAAATTAACATGTGTATTAACACAGGCTGGGAGAACTAGGCATTCTGGACTTTGAAAAATTTCGAGCAGGGGCCGGAGAAATTCTCCCGGCGACCGAGGCCTCCGCGGCCGGGAGAACTCTCGGCGCTCGGGCTCCGCGTCTACCCATGGGGAGCGGGCAGCCAGAAAATTCTGGCGGCGACCGAGGCCTCCGCGGCCGAGGAAAAGGTCATTGGTAATATTACATGTTAAATTAACATGTGTATTAACACATGCTGGGAGAAGCAGGCATTCTGGACTTTGAAAAATTTCGAGCAGGGGCCGGAGAAATTCTCCCGGCGACCGAGGCCTCCGCGGCCGGGAGAACTCTCGGCGCTTGGGCAGCGCGTCTACCCATGGGGAGCGGGCAGCCAGAAAATTCTGGCGGTGACCGAGGCCTCCGCGGCCGAGGAAATGGTCCTTGGTGATTTTACATGTTAAATTAACATGTGTATTAACACAGGCTGGGAGAAGCAGGCATTCTGGACTTAGAAAAATTTCGAGCAGGGGCCGTTGAAATTCTCCCGGCGACCGAGGCCTCCGCGGCCGGGAGAACTCTCGGCGCTCGGGCTCCGCGTGTACACGCGTCAAGGCCCATTTTGGGTTATATAGGGTGTAGTGGTGTCTCTGGAGGGAAAAAATACACGGTAAATATTGCAGCCAGAGCCTATGGCAATCTGTTGGCGACCGAGGCCTCCACACCCCGGCAAATTTTCGGCTCTCGGACTGTGTGTATTCCACTGGAGACAGGCCTGCGGGACTGTGCAGTATATTGAGCGGGGAGCCAGGAAAATCTCCCGGCGACCGAGGCCTCCGCGGCCGAGGAAATGGTAATTGGTGGTTTTGCATGTAAAATTAACATGTGTATTAACACAAGCTGGGATGAGAGGAATTTGGCGGCGACCGAGGCCTCCTCACCCCGGCAAAATATCAGCTACCGGGCTCTGCATATTCCTACAGAAGCAGGCCTGCAGGACTCTGCAATATATTGAGCGGGAACCAGAAAATTCTGGCGGCGACCGAGGCCTCCGCGGCCGAGGAAAATTGTCATTGGTGGTTTGCATGTAAAATTAACATGTGTATTAACACAAGCTGTGACCAGAGGAATTTGGCGGCGACCGGGGCCTCCACACCCCGGCAAAATATCAGCTACCGGGCTCTGCTTATTCACATTCAAGCAGGCATTAGGGACTCTGAAAAGTTTCGGGCGGGGAGCCAGAAAATTCTCCCGGCCACAGAGCCCTCCCTCCCGAGAGTCTGTGTAAATGCCTGTTATACAGGCCCCATGAATTCCAGCCTTATAGGTTATTTTAAGTCTCCGTTCGTGGTTGTTCGTAAACAACTGCGATTCGGGATTTTGACCTATTTCCTATGATCATGTTCCCGGAAGTTAGCCAGCCTCTTTCAGTCAAAATCTCATATTTTGGGTACCTTTGTGAACCCATCGATAGGCCCATTTTGGGTATATTAGGGGGACATGCAATCGGGAAAAATTGGAATTATTTGCAATATGGAAAGAATATGTACATAAATGAAAAGGGAGTCCCCCCGAGTTTTCTCGCCCTATATATATTGCAAAAATATCCAATTAATTATTGTGGAACCTGTAGCACCTTTCTATGAAGCAGAATTAACATTACAGAACGGTTTGAATGCTACCACCTCAGTTTCTCTACAATGCATTGGATTTCAAAGAGGTGAATTACTGTGGATGGTACTGTTGTATGGCTAACAAATCGTCTGGGAAACAATGCAGAATTAAATTAAGAAGGTTGTATGTTTTCTGTTACATGGTGGAGGTGCCCTCTAGTACACAGTAAAATGTTTTGTGGACTGCAGCTCCTTGAGGAATTAATTCAGTATGGGTCTTGTAGTGGTCTGAAAGTGGATGATGAAAAAGAATGTATAATGGTATTCAGAGCACCTCGCGGTGAAGCGGACATGCTACCTCAAAATGCTTGATTGATTCATGCCCAGTTCCCCCAAGAAGCGGTACATTGAAAAAATTGATTTACTTTGTGGATGATACTAGCAAATACTATCCGCTGGGGGAAGTAAGCAGAAATTTGGTGGTCGTATGTTTGTTACATGGTAGAGGTGCTTTCTAGTACACAATGAAATGCTTGGTGTACCGCTGCTCCTTGAAGAATTAATTCCATATGGGTCTAGCCGTGGTCTTAACTGTGAACACGAAGAACTATCTAAAGTGGCCTATCTGTCTGAACTGCAATACACAAGCTGCGAGCCAATGCTATACCTTTCTCAGGTAACGAGCTCTTGTGCGGCGATTCGATTGGATGCGAAATGGTGGGGAACGCGTGTCCGGTCGTCTTAACCAAGTAATGGTTCCCCTCTGTTAACAATGAAATGTTTGATGGATCGCAGCTCCCTGAGAGACAAGTTTCAAAGGGGTTAGTCGCGGTCTTCAATCCTGGCCAAGGTGCAGTCACCATCTATAAGAGATACCTGCTTTACTGAAGGGTAGCAAGAGTTCCCTTGCCCGCATGTTGCTCCGTGGGGGTATATCAGTATAAAGGTAGAAGAAGCCATGATCGGAGCTTCGGTGGATGAGATTGGCGGAGAAGACATGTTCTTGTCTATCTGGTAGATCAGGGGGGTGGCAGCTGATCCGGAGAAAGCAAGCGGACTCCCGATGTTCCGTCGACTCCCAATGTACACTTGAAACATGCACATTTGGGTGGCGAGGGGGCGTTGTGGCCATCCGAAAACATGTCTTCATCTCTCTTATTGGTGGACCGCTGCTCCTTGAAGAATTAATTCCATATGGGTCTAGTCTTGGTGATAACTGTGAACACTAAGAACTATCTAAAGTGGCCTATCTGTCTGAACTGCAATACACTAGCTGCGAGCCAATGCTA
>NW_026963152.1:15000-18298 GCF_032445375.1 Bacillus rossius redtenbacheri | reverse complement strand
ATGTTTGATGGATCGCAGCTCCCTGAGAGACAAGTTTCAAAGGGGTTAGTCGCGGTCTTCAATCCTGGCCAAGGTGCAGTCACCATCTATAAGAGATACCTGCTTTACTGAAGGGTAGCAAGAGTTCCCTTGCCCGCATGTTGCTCCGTGGGGGTATATCAGTATAAAGGTAGAAGAAGCCATGATCGGAGCTTCGGTGGATGAGATTGGTGGAGAAGACATGTTCTTGTCTATCTGGTAGATCAGGGGGGTGGCAGCTGATCCGGAGAAAGCAAGCGGACTCCCGATGTTCCGTCGACTCCCAATGTACACTTAAAACATGCACATTTGGGTGGCGAGGGGGCGTTGTGGCCATCCGAAAACATGTCTTCATCTCTCTTATTGGTGGACCGCTGCTCCTTGAAGAATTAAATCCATATGGGTCTAGTCTTGGTGATAACTGTGAACACTAAGAACTATCTAAAGTGGCCTATCTGTCTGAACTGCAATACACTAGCTGCGAGCCAATGCTATACCTTTCTCAGGTAACGAGCTCTTGTGCGGCAATTCGATTGGATGCGAAATGGTGGGGAACGCGTGTCCTATCGTCTTAACCAAGTAATGGTTCCCCTCTGTTAACAATGAAATGTTTGATGGATCGCAGCTCCCTGAGAGACAAGTTTCAAAGGGGTTAGTCGCGGTCTTCAGCCCTGGCCAAAGGTGTTTAGAAATGAATACTTTTCGGACCAGTGGGCAAATTAGTTCACAGCGAGCCCACGGGCCAACGGTCTGCTCCCGCAGTGGGCCGCGCCCGAATGTGGGCACCGATCATATAATTTGAAATCCACTCGCCAAGTACCATGCGAGTTTCTAAGAGCGCGATATATTCGCCAGTGAAAGCCTTGGAAGTTTGGCCTCGCCTACTCCCTAGGAAAATTAATTAGAGATGGAAGGAAAGACTTTGCAATTGCAAAGCGGGTGTCGATATTGGGAAGTCGCCCCCGTACTTGTTGATACAGAAGGAAAAAAAAATGTACATCATAAGATTCGGACCCGGTGCTCTGCGGACCCGGGAGGTTCCTCCGAACGAAAAAAAAAGCTGCTAGCAGCTCCCTGGTTGATCCTGCCAGTAGTCATATGCTTGTCTCAAAGATTAAGCCATGCATGTCTAAGTGCAAGCCAAAATAAGGTGAAACCGCGAATGGCTCATTAAATCAGTTATGGTTCCTTAGATCGTACCACATGACTTGGATAACTGTGGTAATTCTAGAGCTAATACATGCTGAACTGAGTCCCGACCAGAAATGGGAGGGATGCTTTTATTAGATCAAAACCAATCGGCGTGGCTCGTCTGCGTCCGTTTGCTTTGGTGACTCTGGATAACTTTGTGCTGATCGCACGGTCTCCGTACCGGCGACGCATCTTTCAAATGTCTGCCTTATCAACTGTCGATGGTAGGTTCTGCGCCTACCATGGTTGTAACGGGTAACGGGGAATCAGGGTTCGATTCCGGAGAGGGAGCCTGAGAAACGGCTACCACATCCAAGGAAGGCAGCAGGCGCGCAAATTACCCACTCCCGGCACGGGGAGGTAGTGACGAAAAATAACGATACGGGACTCATCCGAGGCCCCGTAATCGGAATGAGAACACTTTAAACCCTTTAACGAGTATCCATTGGAGGGCAAGTCTGGTGCCAGCAGCCGCGGTAATTCCAGCTCCAATAGCGTATATTAAAGTTGTTGCGGTTAAAAAGCTCGTAGTTGGACTTGTGTCCCACGCTGTCGGTTCACCGTTCGTCGGTGTCTAACTGGCATGCCCGTGCGGACGTCCTGCCGGTGGATGCGGTCGGCCGCGGCAAGCCCCTTCCCTCGGGCGTTCGCCCCTCCTCTCGTAACCTCTTCGCGGAGGCCGGGTTGGATGCGGGTGTTTCGTCCCGGGGTGCATGCTTGGGCCCCGCGCGTCGGCGGTCCGATGCAATCCTACCGCGGTGCTCTTCACCGAGTGTCGAGGTGGGCCGGCACGTTTACTTTGAACAAATTAGAGTGCTCAAAGCAGGCAGTGTTTCGCCTGAATATTGTGTGCATGGAATAATGGAATAGGACCTCGGTTCTATTTTGTTGGTTTTCGGAACCCGAGGTAATGATTAACAGGGACAAACGGGGGCATTCGTATTGCGACGTTAGAGGTGAAATTCTTGGATCGTCGCAAGACGAACCTAAGCGAAAGCATTTGCCATGTGTGTTTTCATTAATCAAGAACGAAAGTTAGAGGTTCGAAGGCGATCAGATACCGCCCTAGTTCTAACCATAAACGATGCCAGCTAGCGATCCGCCGAAGTTCCTCCGATGACTCGGCGGGCAGCTTCCGGGAAACCAAAGCTTTTGGGTTCCGGGGGAAGTATGGTTGCAAAGCTGAAACTTAAAGGAATTGACGGAAGGGCACCACCAGGAGTGGAGCCTGCGGCTTAATTTGACTCAACACGGGAAACCTCACCAGGCCCGGACACCGGAAGGATTGACAGATTGAGAGCTCTTTCTTGATTCGGTGGGTGGTGGTGCATGGCCGTTCTTAGTTGGTGGAGCGATTTGTCTGGTTAATTCCGATAACGAACGAGACTCTGGCCTGCTAACTAGTCGCTTCCGGTATCCCTTCGTGCTACCGGCGACAAATGATCTTCTTAGAGGGACAGGCGGCTTCTAGCCGCACGAGATTGAGCAATAACAGGTCTGTGATGCCCTTAGATGTTCTGGGCCGCACGCGCGCTACACTGAAGGAATCAGCGTGTCCTCCTAGCCCGAAAGGGCCGGGTAACCCGTTGAACCTCCTTCGTGCTAGGGATTGGGGCTTGCAATTGTACCCCATGAACGAGGAATTCCCAGTAAGCGCGAGTCATAAGCTCGCGTTGATTACGTCCCTGCCCTTTGTACACACCGCCCGTCGCTACTACCGATTGAATGATTTAGTGAGGTCTTCAGACCGGTGCGCGACGGCTCTTCGCGAGCCGCTGATGTTGCTGGAAAGATGACCAAACTTGATCATTTAGAGGAAGTAAAAGTCGTAACAAGGTTTCCGTAGGTGAACCTGCGGAAGGATCATTAACGGCCATGGAGAAAATGAGGCTGGATCACATTTGAACGGAAGGTGGCCTCTGGCCTTGCGCCCTATGACCCGATAGGTCCCGACTCTCCATTGCCTGGAAATCCTTACATTGGAATCGAGGCGGATTTCTAAGGCAGTGGAGGCGACCCTGCTAGGTTGCCAGGGACCGAGGAACAAGGGTGTGGCCTGGTGGTCCAATGTGGATCTTTTCTTGTGCCT
>NW_026963152.1:5000-7500 GCF_032445375.1 Bacillus rossius redtenbacheri | reverse complement strand
GTATTTAATTATTTAAAAAAATTTCCCCTCTCAGGCAATATTAGGTTAGGTTAGGTTAGGTTAGGTTAGGTCATTGTATTTAATTATTTAAAAAAAATTCCCCTCTCAGGCAATATTAGGTTAGGTTAGGTTAGGTTAGGTTAGGTCATTGTATTTAATAATTTAAAAAAATTTCCCCTCTCAGGCAATATTAGGATTGGTTAGGTTAGGTTAGGTTAGGTTAGGTCAGGTCATTTTATTTAATAATTTTTAAATTTTTTTTTACTTTTAGGCAAGGTTAGGTTAAGATAGGTTAGGTAAGGTCATTGTATTTAATTATTTAAAAAAAATTCCCCTCTCAGGCAATATTAGGTTAGGTTAGGTTAGGTTAGGTTAGGTTAGGTTAGGTTAGGTTAGGTCAGGTCATTGTATTTAATAATTTTTAAATTTTTTTTACTCTCAGGCAAGGTTAGGTTAGGTTAGGTTAGGTTAGGTAAGGTTAGGTTAAGTTAGGTTAGGTTAGGTTAGGTTAGGTTAGGTTAGGTTAGGTTAGGTTAGGTTAGGTTAGGTTAGGTTAGGTTAGGTTAGGTTAGGTTAGGTTAGGTTAGGTTAGGTTAGGTTAGGTTAGGTTAGGTTAGGTTAGGTTAGGTTAGGTTAGGTTAGGTTAGGTTAGGTTAGGTTAGGTTATGTTAGGTTAGGTTAGGTTAGGTTAGGTTAGGTTAGGTAAGGTCATTGTATTTAATTATTTAAAAAAATTTCCCCTCTCAGGCAATATTAGGTTAGGTTAGGTTAGGTTAGGTTAGGTTAGGTTAGGTTAGGTTAGGTCAGGTCATTGTATTTAATAATTTTTAAATTTTTTTTTACTTTTAGGCAAGGTTAGGTTAAGTTAGGTTAGGTTAGGTCATTGTATTTGATTATTTAAAAAAAATTCCCCTCTCAGGCAATATTAGGTTAGGTTAGGTTAGGTTAGGTTAGGTTAGGTTAGGTTAGGTTAGGTTAGGTTAGGTTAGGTTAGGTTAGGTTAGGTTAGGTTAGGTTAGGTTAGGTTAGGTTAGGTTAGGTTAGGTTAGGTTAGGTTAGGTTAGGTTATGTTAGGTTAGGTTAGGTTAGGTTAGGTTAGGTTAGGTTAGGTTAGGTTATGTTAGGTTAGGTTAGGTTAGGTTAGGTTAGGTTAGGTAAGGTCATTGTATTTAATTATTTAAAAAAATTTCCCCTCTCAGGCAATATTAGGTTAGGTTAGGTTAGGTTAGGTTAGGTTAGGTTAGGTTAGGTTAGGTCAGGTCATTGTATTTAATAATTTTTAAATTTTTTTTTACTTTTAGGCAAGGTTAGGTTAAGTTAGGTTAGGTTAGGTCATTGTATTTGATTATTTAAAAAAAATTCCCCTCTCAGGCAATATTAGGTTAGGTTAGGTTAGGTTAGGTTAGGTTAGGTTAGGTTAGGTTAGGTTAGGTTAGGTTAGGTTAGGTTAGGTTAGGTTAGGTTAGGTTAGGTTAGGTTAGGTTAGGTTAGGTTAGGTTAGGTTAGGTTAGGTTAGGTTAGGTTAGGTTAGGTTAAGTTAGGTTAGGTTAGGTTAGGTTAGGTTAGGTTAGGTTAGGTTAGGTTAGTTTAGGTTAGGTTAGGTTAGGTTAGGTTAGGTTAGGTTAGGTTAGGTTAGGTTAGGTTAGGTTAGGTTAGGTTAGGTTAGGTTAGGTTAGGTTAGGTTAGGTTAGGTTAGGTTAGGTTAGGTTAGGTTAGGTTAGGTTAGGTTAGGTTAGGTTAGGTTAGGTTAGGTTATGTTAGGTTAGGTTAGGTTAGGTTAGGTTAGGTTAGGTAAGGTCATTGTATTTAATTATTTAAAAAAATTTCCCCTCTCAGGCAATATTAGGTTAGGTTAGGTTAGGTTAGGTTAGGTTAGGTTAGGTTAGGTTAGGTCAGGTCATTGTATTTAATAATTTTTAAATTTTTTTTTACTTTTAGGCAAGGTTAGGTTAAGTTAGGTTAGGTTAGGTCATTGTATTTGATTATTTAAAAAAAATTCCCCTCTCAGGCAATATTAGGTTAGGTTAGGTTAGTTAGGTTAGGTTAGGTTAGGTTAGGTTAGGTTAGGTTAGGTTAGGTTAGGTTAGGTTAGGTTAGGTTAGGTTAGGTTAGGTTAGGTTAGGTTAGGTTAGGTTAGGTTAGGTTAGGTTAGGTTAGGTTAGGTTAGGTTAGGTTAGGTTAGGTTAGGTTAGGTTAGGTTAGGTTAGGTTAGGTTAGGTTAGGTTAGGTTAGGTTAGGTTAGGTTAGGTTAGGTTAGGTTAGGTTAGGTTAGGTTAGGTTAGGTTAGGTTAGGTTAGGTTAGGTTAGGTTAGGTTAGGTTAGGTTAGGTTAGGTTAGGTTAGGTTAGGTTAGGTTAGGTTAGGTTAGGTTAGGTTAGGTTAGGTTAGGTTAGGTTAGGTTAGGTTAGGTTAGGTTAGGTTAGGTTAGGTTAGGTTAGGTTAGGTTAGGTTAGGTTAGGTTAGGTTAGGTTAGGTTAGGTTAGGTTAGGTTATGTTAGGTT
>NW_026963151.1:40000-112500 GCF_032445375.1 Bacillus rossius redtenbacheri | reverse complement strand
CCGCGGTGAGATAACACACTCGCTGTTTTCCTGTTGACCGGCACGAGGAGTAAGAAAAATTGATATTTACACGAGCACACACTCCCACACTAGTCACAACGTCGGTCATCAAGTTGTGTTGAAAATTCCTGTAGCCTCTGTTTTCCCAAATGATTTCACTTAAAATTTCATTTAACAAGACCATAAACAAATTTACAATACTAATTTCTTAAACAAACACTTCAGCGAACAAGTGACTGTCGCATTCATTACAAAGCTTACAACTTAACAGATGTTTCCGATGTGAAATAAAATAAGAAAATGTTTTACAACCAACCTAGAACATTTAGTCAAAACGTTTTTGTCCTGGTTTATGATTATTTTCCGTGACATGAATGTTTCAAAACTAATAAAAATACGAATGCAGCCAAATATAATGAAGTTAGCACATAAAAGACGACTTAAAATATTTCATTTTTCGAGAATTGGCAGAGCAAGAACGCACAGGTCCAACGGAAATTTCTTTAAAGATAAACGACCATCGGACAAAAACACCCCCTCCCCTCATCATCAAAAATACGTGAATAATATACTTTTTCAATTATATTTTTATCGTTTTTTTTTGTTTTTTTTTTAATATACTCATTAAAACTTCAAAATAAGCAGGTACTCGTGTGTTTTTCTCTCTACAATGTACCTGATCTCGGTGCGTAAACCTACATCATTTAGAGATGGAATTAATGTACACATACAAGTAAAATTTTGTTCCATTGTAAAATTGAGAGAAAGAAGGTTTTCCAAACGCATTAAGTATGGAGACTTTAAATAAGATTACGAGCTTATAAATGTTTGCAACGAAATAAAGTGACCATGTATCTGCAATTTCAAAAATATTTTTGCTCTGCTAACCTCACATGCAAGCAAGTAAAAATAACCTCACAACTTACTTACCTCTCTCAATTTCGCAGTACCAAAACATAGAAGGGATAAATAGGATAGTTTTTATTCGAAATCCTGCAAGAGTTTTAATTTTTATTAAAATATTTCTCCAATGTAGCATGTGTGTGGAATACTTCATCAGCAACTTGCATCTGCACCTTGAGTGAATTGAAGGGCAGCCAGTTTTAAAAGCTAAACAGAAACTGCACTCTTGAGAATGCATCAGATCCAAGTGAAATGCTTGTTGTGTGTACAGTTAAAAGTTTTATTATTCACACAATGAAAATGTAAACAAAATTTACTCACAATAATAATCACATCATCCTTGGAGGTGCACGAAGAAAGCCATTCCAGGTGGCACTGAACAAGGTGATTTGCTAGTGCTTCCACAGCAAACAGCCTTCATGAAATTATCTCCACATTTTCAGCATACTATACACTAAAGTATACCTAAGTTAATTTAACCATTTTCAAGTGATTCCAGCACAAATTACGTATTTGATTCCTTGAATAACATCTGCAAATGAAAAGTTCCCTGTTTGGTGTAGCAGTAAATTTAAACAGCTCGCAGTGCAAATTAAACAGTGCAGCTGCCATAAAAAAATTACACTATTAGTGGAACTGCCCATTATGTCATCGTAGACTGCTGACATTTAGAAAACATTGAAAAATCAGTGCTAAAGAAGCCCTACATTACTTTCGCTGTCCAAAGTGCGCTGCTCCCTACGTGAGCAAGGCATCGAGAATTTTCTGAACCGTCCAAACCAGAAAATTGGGTAACCAGATATTTGCAGGCCCGCCCCTTGAAACAAACAATGGTGTAGTTTTTCAGCCCTGTGATAAGGCACAAGCTTTCGCTGACACACTGGAAGCAGCTTTCCAGCCCAACATGCAGCCCTGCGATAGGATATTCACGGCGCAAATTTACCGCGAACTACGTGTTAAATTGCGACTGCCCACAACCTCTGAGCCTTTACTTACACAGGCGCAAGAAATAAAGCGTGCTATCAAGAAAATGAAGCCGCGAAAAGCTCCCGGGAATGACGGCATACAGGCTGTTGTCCTCAAACAACTCCCGAACGAAACACTCGAATATCTAGCTGAGTGCATAAATGCAATGTTTCGGTTAAATATTTTCCCCTCACAGTGGAAAGAGGCTAGAGTTATAGTCTTTCACAAGCCAGGTAAAAATAAAACACTGCCACAGAATTACAGACCTATCAGTCTGCTAAGTACTGTGTCTAAAGTCGTGGAGAGTATTATACTACACAGACTTAATGTACACATACACGAGAATAACATACTGCCGGATGAACAGTTCGGCTTTCGCAGTACACACTCGACAGTACATCAGCTCGTGCGCCTGACAGAAGAAATCACAAGCGCATTTAATGTACAGGATTATGTAGTCGCTACGTTTATAGATGTAGAGAAAGCCTTCGACAGAGTATTTCATGCGGGGCTAATCTACAAACTATACCAAACAGGATTTCCAGACTGTTATATTAAACTAGTCGCGTCCTATTTAGCAGACAGAACCTTTAGAGTATCTACTGAAGGAGCTCTGTCAGACATAAAACAAATAAGAGCAGGTGTACCACAGGGAAGCATCTTAGGCCCTGTACTCTTTAATATATATGTCAGTGACATGCCACGCCCCGCACACCGACTAGTAAAGCTGGGCTGCTATGCAGATGACACAGTGCTGTATAGCAGGTCCCACAACCTCCAGCTAGCTACCAACAGACTGCAAGTCGCGCTCACTGAGTTCGAACAATGGTGCACGACTTGGCGTATAAAAGTAAATACAACGAAATCAGAGGCCATTGTATTTACTCGTAAAAATCTCCCGCCTGTAGAACGCAGGCCGCAAATACGTTCGTTTGACGAACAAATACCGCATAAGGAGGTAGTGAAATATCTAGGTGTTCACATGGATAGAAAACTACTCTGGCGCAATCACATTGACACTAGGCGAGCGCAAGCGCAGGCTAGGATCAGTGCACTATACCCAGTAATGAGTAGACGATGCGGCAGCAAGGTTAAAACCGGCCTACTGCTGTACAATGCTCTAATACGGCCAATAATTACATATGCAGCCCCAGTCTGGGCAACAGCTGCCCCCTCACACCTAATAAAACTGCAGAGGATTCAGAATAGGTGCATTCGAATCGCCACAGACGCCCCACGATACTGCCCTGTAGAAGCATTGCATCGTGAAACCGAGTCAGAGACTTTGCAAGACTTTTATACTCGTACAACACAAACTTTTTACGATAAATGCGTAAATAGTTTAAATCCGCATATTTCCTCACTCGGAAATTATGATCCCGACGAAACACAAAAATACAAACGCCCGAAATCCATCCTGGCGCATCGACCACCGTAGTGGCCCGTGATTGGCTGGAGGCTCCGGCCAATCACAGCGCACCTGCGCTCAGCCGAGGCCCGACCCCAACTCTGTGGTTGCGGACTGGCGAGAAAATTCTGCTTAAGAATCGCGCAGTTTTACACTCGTATTTCTGGCAGCTCCAGACTTAGTATTAAGTATTTTAATTTCTTAAGACATAACTTTAAGTCCTAATATTAGCATTAAGTAATAAATTCTAAACATGTGCCTGACCACGTCCTGGAGTGCAAATATGCAACATTGGACTAGCCAATGATTGACATGCTCAGGCTGGCAGCACAATGTGACTGAATTAAATCCCCCCCCCCCCTGCCCATGCGAATCCGGCGACACACATGCTTTTGGCCCAGCGGGGCCCTAATGAATGAATTTTTGGCCCATCGGGGCCCTAATTATTTTTTGGCCCAGCGGGGCCCTAATGAATACACCAACACACAAATTCCCCACTCTCATAGGAATGTTTATTTTTAATTAATAAGTGAGTAGACTCACTATCGAAGAATAGGTGTCCGACCATGTGTCTGACCACGTCCTGCGGTGCAAATAATCAACATTGGACTAGCCAATGATTGACATGCCCAGGCTGGCAGCGCAATGTGTCGGGCATACATGGCCGTGGTAACTGGGGCAACCTGGGTGCCGCGGCCATATAACTCATAGTTGTAAGATGTACCTTTCTTTCTTTCAGCTCACCTGGCTGGCTGGCAGCCTGGGGGAAACGACGAAGTCGCCCCCTAAAAACCAGTCATGACCAAACACCCAAATGCGGACAAAAATGTCCAAGTGCCCGCCCTTGCTTAGTAGATTTTTTCTACTCTTCCAACTCTTCTTCCTGAGCCATCCTTCTATTCCCGTAGCCAACCCGCATGTAATTAATGCATGAAATTTTGCATCCCGCATGTAAGTGCCCAGGGTTTTCCCTGTGTCTATGCAGGTTTTACCTGGGCCCAACTTATCTAGTTTTAGTCTAGAATAGTCAGTGAGGGGAGTTAGTCATGGCGCCAATCGCTGCCATGGCTGGCCAATCCCCCTCCTAGCACACGATGCATGTTCCCTTTTCTGCATGGTACCCCCTGCATGATTAGAGCGTATAGGCTTCGGCCTGAGACGCACTTAGAGTCTCTCCCTAACCCGGACCCCTCCCAAACACACTTAGTTTTAACTTAGGTTAGGAAAAAAAAAAAAAAAAAAAAAAAAAAAAGGGGATTACAGGAGTTGCCTTGAGCCTTGGCCGAGGACGGACGTACGGAGAGGAGCTCCGCGCCTAAAGCTGTGTGTAGCACTTCACAGTGCTACCCAGTGTTTTCCTGAAAGGTAGCCTGTGCACCCAGAGTGCGCAGGCAGGTAGAGTGTAACGGTACCAGGTAAAGGTAGTATCAACGACCAACGAGCTCTGAGACACCCGGGGAGTTAGATCCCCTTCAGCCTAGCCTGAACCCGGCTAACTTAGCCCCGGGGGACGGTCAGTGGGTGCTCACGAGTGTGAGGCTGACGCGACTTAAAGACATAATGACAGAGAAGGACGACTCAATGCCCTCCCCTCAGGAGGACGCAACCGATGGCGACTGGCAGACAGTCGCCACGAAAAAGGCGAAGAGGTCGCACCACGAGATGGCGGCCTCATCCTCAACCGAGCAGGCGGGCCCCGCCCCCCCCAACCAACAGCCACCTGCGGCAGCGCCCAAGGCCCATCGCGTCAAGCCACTCTTCGTGTTCCTTGACCAGGGGCACCAGTACCCGCGAGTGTACCATACACTCAAGAATGCCCTCACCGAGCGCTTCACATGCACAAACCGCGGGAAGGACGAAATAATGGTCCACACCGCCACCATCGCGGACTACACGCGCGCAGTTAAGGCCCTTCAGGCCATTGGTGCGCAGCACTCGGTACTTCTGCAACAGCACGAAGTACCGAAAAAATTCGTACTGCGCGGCGTACACCGTCACACACCAACGGACTTCCTACAAGAGGAGTTCGCCGCACTGAACCTGCCCGTCCAGAACCACTGGTTCCTGGAGAACAGGCGGAGACGGGAGAAGTGCGACGCCCTCGTCATTGAGGTGCCGCAGTCGTGCGACTCAGCGACCATTCAGGCTCTGCGCGAATTCGCTGGAATGCGGATTCGCGTGGACGACTACAGGCGACCGAAGGGCCCTGCGCAGTGCAGCAACTGCCAACGTTTCAACCACGTGGGCAAAGGCTGCAGTGCAGCACCAGTCTGCAGGTGGTGCAGTGGCTCGCACTGCGCCACCGAATGCCCGCACGGGGGCCAGCAGGAGCACAAAAAGTGTGCTCACTGCGAGGAACCGCACTGCGCCAATTTCAAGGGGTGCAGTGCGTACAAGAAGGAGACACGGAGGCACCTTCCCCCCCAAGAACGAAAGAAGCGGGAGCTACAATCCCGCCGCGACATGCGCGACAACACGCGCGCCACCAACCAGCCCCAGCCTCAACAGCAGACACCACAGGGACATCACGCCCCCCCAAGACACAACCCCTGGGGCCCACCGCCGCCGTGCTTCGGCGACTACCTGGCGCAGGCCAGCGGGAGCCGGTATGCGCCCCTGCAGCAGCACTGGGAGCCCAGCCACAATGAGCTGGACTACCCAGTCCTTGCAAACAACCCGTGGCAGAAGAAGAAGGGGTTCAAGAAGAACCCCACCGGCCACAAAAATGGCCAAGGAAAGCCCCCGCGCCCCGCCCAGGACAGGCCCCGACAGCCCGCCCAGGACAAGCTGACAGCCACCAAGCCAGCTCCCACACCGGCGAAGAGAACGCCAGCCCCCGCCCAGCCGCAGGCCGCACCCGTGGCAGCAATGGCAGTCGATGCAGCACCAGAGCTGCCAACTGCCCAGCAGACTCCGTCCACCAGCGCCCAGGCACCGCAGCTTGCGGACATCCAGGCGGTCATCCGCTCCCACGAGGCCATCATAGGCAACGCCCAACTGCAGAGTGCCATCGGCCCTCTGTGCCAGCTTCTAGTCATCTGGCTAGACACGTCCAAATCCATGGCCGACAAAATACGTGCCACCATGGATTGCGTGTGTGCGCTTGCTGGGGTCGTTGTCGATGACCTACAATAATTCGGCACCGAATTGCAGCACACACGCAGCCACTAGTCTTAAGTTACATTCCCTCCTCTTCTGGAATGCACGCGGCATTAAAAATAAACTACCGGAATTTATCAACCACCTGGATAAACATAAAATAAAAATAGCTGCGATAAACGAAACGCATCTGACTCCGACAGACAGGCTGACAATATTAAATTATGTCATTTATAGGCGCGATCGAGACGCACGAGGCGGTGGAGTAGCCCTTGCTGTACACACTAGTGTACAACACACTGCCTGCCAGCTCCCTGATTTCCAACAACTGGAGGCTATAGGAATTAATTTAAATATAAATCGGCAACAAATTAAATTAATTGCAATGTACGCCCCACCAGGCAGGTCCCTCAGCGAGGCAGACCTGGATACTTTATATGGAGCGGCCCCGAGCTTCCTTGCTGTAGGCGATATCAATGCCAAACACATAGAGTGGAACTGCAGGCGCGCTACAGCGAACGGCAGACTACTCTACACTCACCAACTCAACAAAAACTATACTGTACATGCTCCCTCAGAGCCCACACATGACTCTGGTCGACTGAACGACATGCCTGATATTTTAGATATCGCCCTGAACAAACGTGTCAACACGGGATTCGAACTCGAGGTTGTACACGACATGTCATCGGATCATTTCCCTGTTCATTTAAAATTTGATGACGCAAATATAGACTCCAACCAGCCACGAAAAGTCAGGGACTATAAAAACGCGGACTGGCAACAATTTAAAAACTTTTTAACAGTAAATCTCCCCGACGCGGCCGAAATAACTATTGAAAACAGCGACAATTTAAATTCCGCGATATTAGACCTAACAGAAAAAATCCAGGATGGTATTAGCCAGTGCATCCCAGAAAAGGAGGTTAGGTTAGCACACGACGAGCTGCCAGAATACATCCGCAGCTTGATTTCACAAAAAAATCGACTGCGGCGTGAATACACACGGCGTCGTACACAAGAGACGAAACGCCGAATAAATGAACTACAAACAATCATTTCAGACGAAATCTCACTCTGGCGAGGCAGCCAGTGGGAAACTAAAATCGCGCGACTCGACACCCAGGACGGAAGTGCCTGGACAATGACGAAGCGGATTTTAAATAAATCGGAAAAAATCCCGCCCCTTGAAACAAACAATGGTGTAGTTTTTCAGCCCTGTGATAAGGCACAAGCTTTCGCTGACACACTGGAAGCAGCTTTCCAGCCCAACATGCAGCCCTGCGATAGGATATTCACGGCGCAAATTTACCGCGAACTACGTGTTAAATTGCGACTGCCCACAACCTCTGAGCCTTTACTTACACAGGCGCAAGAAATAAAGCGTGCTATCAAGAAAATGAAGCCGCGAAAAGCTCCCGGGAATGACGGCATACAGGCTGTTGTCCTCAAACAACTCCCGAACGAAACACTCGAATATCTAGCTGAGTGCATAAATGCAATGTTTCGGTTAAATATTTTCCCCTCACAGTGGAAAGAGGCTAGAGTTATAGTCTTTCACAAGCCAGGTAAAAATAAAACACTGCCACAGAATTACAGACCTATCAGTCTGCTAAGTACTGTGTCTAAAGTCGTGGAGAGTATTATACTACACAGACTTAATGTACACATACACGAGAATAACATACTGCCGGATGAACAGTTCGGCTTTCGCAGTACACACTCGACAGTACATCAGCTCGTGCGCCTGACAGAAGAAATCACAAGCGCATTTAATGTACAGGATTATGTAGTCGCTACGTTTATAGATGTAGAGAAAGCCTTCGACAGAGTATTTCATGCGGGGCTAATCTACAAACTATACCAAACAGGATTTCCAGACTGTTATATTAAACTAGTCGCGTCCTATTTAGCAGACAGAACCTTTAGAGTATCTACTGAAGGAGCTCTGTCAGACATAAAACAAATAAGAGCAGGTGTACCACAGGGAAGCATCTTAGGCCCTGTACTCTTTAATATATATGTCAGTGACATGCCACGCCCCGCACACCGACTAGTAAAGCTGGGCTGCTATGCAGATGACACAGTGCTGTATAGCAGGTCCCACAACCTCCAGCTAGCTACCAACAGACTGCAAGTCGCGCTCACTGAGTTCGAACAATGGTGCACGACTTGGCGTATAAAAGTAAATACAACGAAATCAGAGGCCATTGTATTTACTCGTAAAAATCTCCCGCCTGTAGAACGCAGGCCGCAAATACGTTTGTTTGACGAACAAATACCGCATAAGGAGGTAGTGAAATATCTAGGTGTTCACATGGATAGAAAACTACTCTGGCGCAATCACATTGACACTAGGCGAGCGCAAGCGCAGGCTAGGATCAGTGCACTATACCCAGTAATGAGTAGACGATGCGGCAGCAAGGTTAAAACCGGCCTACTGCTGTACAATGCTCTAATACGCCCAATAATTACATATGCAGCCCCAGTCTGGGCAACAGCTGCCCCCACACACCTAATAAAACTGCAGAGGATTCAGAATAGGTGCATTCGAATCGCCACAGACGCCCCACGATACTGCCCTGTAGAAGCATTGCATCGTGAAACTGAGTCAGAGACCTTGCAAGACTTTTACACTCGTACAACACAAACTTTTTACGATAAATGCGTAAATAGTTTAAATCCGCATATTTCCTCACTCGGAAATTATGATCCCGACGAAACACAAAAATACAAACGCCCGAAATCCATCCTGGCGCATCGACCACCGTAGTGGCCCGTGATTGGCTGGAGGCTCCGGCCAATCACAGCGCACCTGCGCTCAGCCGAGGCCCGACCCCAACTCTGTGGTTGCGGACTGGCGAGAAAATTCTGCTTAAGAATCGCGCAGTTTTACACTCGTATTTCTGGCAGCTCCAGACTTAGTATTAAGTATTTTAATTTCTTAAGACATAACTTTAAGTCCTAATATTAGCATTAAGTAATAAATTCTAAACATGTGCCTGACCACGTCCTGGAGTGCAAATATGCAACATTGGACTAGCCAATGATTGACATGCTCAGGCTGGCAGCACATTGTGACTGAATTAAATCCCCCCCCCCCCCCCTGACCTAGCGAATCCGGCGACACACATGCTTTTGGCCCAGCGGGGCCCTAATGAATGAATTTTTGGCCCATCGGGGCCCTAATTATTTTTTGGCCCAGCGGGGCCCTAATGAATACACCAACACACAAATTCCCCACTCTCATAGGAATGTTTATTTTTAATTAATAAGTGAGTAGACTCACTATCGAAGAATAGGTGTCCGACCATGTGTCTGACCACGTCCTGCGGTGCAAATAATCAACATTGGACTAGCCAATGATTGACATGCCCAGGCTGGCAGCGCAATGTGTCGGGCATACATGGCCGTGGTAACTGGGGCAACCTGGGTGCCGCGGCCATATAACTCATAGTTGTAAGATGCACCTTTCTTTCTTTCAGCTCACCTGGCTGGCTGGCAGCCTGGGGGAAACGACGAAGTCGCCCCCTAAAAACCAGTCATGACCAAACACCCAAATGCGGACAAAAATGTCCAAGTGCCCGCCCTTGCTTAGTAGATATTTTATACTCTTCCAACTCTTCTTCCTGAGCCATCCTTCTATTCCCGTAGCCAACCCGCATGTAATTAATGCATGAAATTTTGCATCCCGCATGTAAGTGCCCAGGGTTTTCCCTGTGTCTATGCAGGTTTTACCTGGGCCCAACTTATCTAGTTTTAGTCTAGAATAGTCAGCGAGGGGAGTTAGTCATGGCGCCAATCGCTGCCATGGCTGGCCAATCCCCCTCCTAGCACACGATGCATGTTCCCTTTTCTGCATGGTACCCCCTGCATGATTAGAGCGTATAGGCTGCGGCCTGAGACGCACTTAGAGTCTCTCCCTAACCCGGACCCCTCCCAAACACACTTAGTTTTAACTTAGGTTAGGAAAACAAAAAAAAAAAAAAAAAAAATAGGGGATTACAAAAATGCAGATTGGGTCAGTTTTAAAAATTTTTTGTCACTAAATCTTTCAGAACTTGATGAAATAAATAATAGTGATAATTTAGAAACCGCTATAACAAATTTTACCGCGAAAATTCAAGACGGAATTAGCCAGTGCATCCCAGAAAAGGAGGTTAAGTTAGTGCATGACGAGTTTCCAGCATTCATTTGCGATATGATATCGCAAAAGAACAGACTGCGCCGCGAATACACACGGCGACGCACGCACATTATCAAACGCAGAATCAACGAGCTTCAAACTGCTATATCAGATGAACTCTCGTTGTGGCGTAGCAGCCAGTGGGAAGCCAAAATCGCGAAGCTCAATGTACAGGACGGGAGTGCCTGGGCAATGACTAAGCGAATTTTGAATAAATTTGATAAAATTCCACCCCTCCAAACAAATAATGGACTTGCATTTCTTCCCCAGGACAAGGCGCATGCTTTCGCAAGCACCTTAGAAACAGCATTCCAGCCCAATTTGCAGCCTTGCGACAGGCCATTCACTGCACAAATTTACCGCGAACTCCGCGCTAAACTGCACCAGCCCACTATCTCTGAGCCTCTCCCCACCCAGGCCCAAGAAATTAAGCGTGCTATCAAGAATATGAAGCCGCGAAAAGCCCCTGGGAACGACGGCATACAAGCAGTTGTTCTCAAACAGCTTCCAGACGAAGCCTTAGAATATCTGGCTGAATGCATTAATGCAATGCTCAGACTGAATATTTTTCCCTCCCAGTGGAAGGAAGCTAAAGTAATAGTCTTCCACAAGCCGGGCAAGGACAAAACACTGCCCCAGAATTACAGGCCAATAAGCCTCTTAAGTACTGTGTCTAAAGTTGCGGAGCGCATAATTTTACACAGACTCAAAGTACACATACACGAACAAAACTTGCTGCCAAATGAGCAATTTGGCTTTCGCAGTGCTCATTCGACTACCCACCAACTGGTCCGTCTTACTGAAGAGATAACCAGCGCATTCAACGTCCAAGACTACGTAGTTGCTACGTTTCTCGATGTAGAAAAGGCCTTTGATAGAGTTTTTCATGCAGGGCTCATACATAAAATGTATGCAGCAAACTTCCCGGATTGCTACACTAAACTCATAGCATCCTATCTAGCAGGCAGAACCTTTAGAGTGTCATCTGAAGGGGCAACGTCTGACCTAAAATTAATTAAAGCCGGAGTGCCGCAGGGCAGCATCCTAGGCCCTGTACTATTTAATATATATGTACGCGACATGCCTCGCCCCGCACACAGACTAGTCAAGCTAGGCTGCTATGCAGACGACACCGTACTGTATAGCAGATCTCATAACCTACAGCTAGCCACTACCAGGCTCCAGACTGCGCTCACTGAAATTGAACAGTGGTGTACAGCCTGGCGCATAAAAGTAAACACGACCAAGTCTGAGGCGATTGTGTTTACACGCAAAAACCTCCCGCCAGCCGACAACAGGCCGCAACTACGCCTATTTGATGAGCCAATCCCTCACAAGGACGTAGTTAAATACCTAGGAGTCCACGTGGATAGGAAGCTCCTGTGGAGACAGCACATTGACATTAAACGAACCCAAGCTCAGGTTAGAATGCGCGCATTATATCCTGTAATGAGCAGGCGATGTGGCAGCACAGTCAAAAATGGATTACTGCTCTACAAAGCTCTCATACGCCCGATCATCACGTATGCAGCCCCAGTATGGGCTACTGCAGCATACTGCCATCTAATAAAACTGCAGCGAGTTCAGAATAGATGCATTCGAATCGCTGCAGACGCCCCGATATACTGTCCAATAGAGAACTTGCACAGTGAAACTAACACTGAAACTTTGCAAGATTTTTATATCCGCACAACCCAAAATTTTTACGATAAATGTGTGAATAATTTAAATCCACATATTTCCTCCCTTGGAAACTACGATCCAAATAATACACAGAAGTATAAGCTTCCGAAATCAATCCTGGCGCACCGCCCGCCGTAGCTGCGGGCGAGGCGCCCTCTGATTGGCCGAGCCTGACAGCCAATCAGCGCACGACCCCCTCCAAACAAAACTAGTTGCCGGCGCTCGGAGCAGCTCACACTTTCACTTTCAGCTCGAGGATGTAGGTTTCCGCTCCTCACGCAGCAGTTGGTAGCACTTATTTTCCACCCCCAGTTTTGAACTACCGCGTTCGGTCACTTCGTAGGGCATTAATATATGAGTGTGTGACACCCGAGGCTTAGTGCCTCGTGCCTAGCCGCGAAGCCCTGGCTAACTTAGTCCCAGGGCGGGTCGGACTGTGGGTGCTCCACTCCCTTGTTTTTTGCTAGGAGGTACGCCGTAAAAAAAAATCCCATAGGCTTTTATAAAAATTTTCTATTTTTCTTTCTATCATGGCATCAGGGGGGGATGTTGAATTTACTGATGCTTCGGCTCAACCCCGCCCCACCCTAAAAAGGGGATGTGAAGGCACCGATGACAGGGCCACAAAAATACAAATACAAGGTCACGACCACCAGAACATGTCAACACATGCCCTGGTCCAGTCCACAAGCGGCCAAAATGCCCCGAGAGGCGCAACAATGGGCGACAAAATTCAAGACGCAGCCCAGCAAAATCAGGCTCCCACAGGCGTCCCTGTGTACAGGTCGGCCCCCATTACTGTGAGGCACGATGCCAACATGCCCTATGAGGCAATGTTTGACAGATTCACCCAGCTAGGACTAAAATTTAATGCCAAAAACACGCAGCGAGGTACTATGTACTATTTTGAGTCGGTACCTCAATACCAAACGGCGCTCAAGGCGGTAAATGAGTCAGGCGCCGAATATTTCGTCACGCGGGCCACGGAGGACAAGCCACTCAAATACGTCTTGAAAGACATACCCAGTGGCACCAACATCGCCAGGATCACTAGCGATCTACTCGCACAACATGTACCAGTGATTGTGGTACATCAAATGTACGACTTTCGGAGACGACCATTAAATATGTATTTACTTGATGTTCCTCAGGGCAACGAGGCTCAAGTACAAAATCTGAGACATGTGATAGGCCTGAAAATCAGAGTTGCTGATTACAGGCACCCAGATGCGCCCCTGCAGTGTGGAAACTGCTTTCAGTTCGGGCATATTACAAAACAGTGTAGGTTTCGTGCTGTTTGTCCGCAATGTGCCGGGCTACACCGACACAGGGAAGACTGCCCTAACCCGCCCAAATGCACCAACTGTGCGCTCAGTCACAATGCAAAGTACAGGGGGTGCCCCGAGTACCTTAAGGCAGTTGAGCGCCGCAAGCCTAAGGACAGAGGTCCTCCGACACAACGATCAAACAATAACAAACAATCACACAGAAATCAGACCGCAAGGCGGTGGGAGCAACCGCCCCCCCCGCCCCCCCAACCCAGACGCCAGCAGCCATCACAAAACACCCTGGATGGCTGGATTATAGCTGGCAAACACAAGGCAGTAAGGCGGCAGCCTGCTCGCCCACAGTACCAGGAGTGGAAGACACCTACCCACAACCGATTTGAGGGTTTTTATGAAGATGAAGAAGAATACCCTGAAATTAACGCCTATCCACCTCGGAAGCACCAGGGCTATGCCAGGCAGCCCAGAAACAGACAAAACAACTGGAGCCCGCCTAAACAACAAAATAGGCGAGACAACATGACCCAGGAGCGAGAACAGCCCGCTAGGGAGCAGAGACAGCCCCGGGCAACAATGCCATTGCCCTCCACCCAAGTGGCCCCGCAACCAGCTGTGCACCAGGCACCTCCGCCCGCACAAGACAACAAAGCTTGTCCTGCACAGCCCAGTGGACAGGTTGGCCTACCTGTTCTGCCTGTTGCAGCCAGTTTACCATTACCCACACCACCACAGTTTGTGACAGCTGAGCAGGCAGCTGAAAATCATAAGGCATGCAATATCCTACACGGCACATTAACCCATGTTGCCAGCCAGCAACCCATTCTTATGGACGTAGCAGCTAAACTCGTCAACCTGCTCACTGCCTGGTTGGACACAACTGTACCTTTGGACAGAAGAATCCACCTAGCAGTTGATCTAATCACTGCCATGTCCTGTGTCTCAAATGCCAGTGCACAATAAGCAAATAAAGATTAAAAATGTTGCCACATGGAATGCTTGTAGCATTCGGAACAAAACGGCGGAATTAGACGAATTTCTTCGGGAACACGACATAGACATAATAGCACTAACTGAAACACACCTCTCACCGACAGACCCTTTGCGACTGCGAGGATACATAATACATAGAAGAGACCGCAACAACCTAGGCGGTGGAGTAGCACTCGCAATAAAAACATCAATTCTACATCATGCCATACAAGTCCCTGACCTAGGGCAAATAGAAGCAGTAGCAGCGACATTGGAAATTAAGGGCCAAAAATGTACAATAATTTCAGCTTATGCACCGCCGGGAAGAACAGTGACAGCCGCCAATCTGCAAGCGCTAGCAACATTTACACCTACCTTCCTCCTCTTAGGAGACCTAAATGCGAAGCACCCGGCCTGGAATTGTACAGGAACAACGAGTAATGGCCGCATCCTGTACAGACATCAAGAACAGAGTGCGTACATGGTCTGTGCTCCCTATCACCCCACCCGCTACCCTACCTCCCCTAATGAGAGGCCTGACATACTAGATTTCACTATCTATAAAAACACAAATTTTATTTATGAATTGGAGGTTATACACGAGCTTCACTCGGATCACATGCCAGTAATAGCTAGGCTAGAAGATGTCGAAGCGCTGGCAACAATACCAAAAACAGGCCGAAACTACAGAAGGGCAAACTGGGACAAATTAAATAATTACATAATTGATCACTTAAATCCCGACACAGAAATATCCTCTCCTGCTGACCTTCAATCCTATTCCGAATCCCTTACCCAAGTGATCACAGAAGCAATAGACAGATCAGTACCACTCATGAAACGTTCAGCTGACTCTACTGTTCTACCACCACACATCAAGCAACTAATTACAAACAAGAACCATGCCCGACGCCGCTGGCAGAGGAACAGATGCGCGGACCTCAAGAGAATATATCAAGAACTACAAACAGAGCTGTACAACAACATAGCTCTACACAAGGCTAGTGTATGGGACGAGAAGCTGGCTCTCCTAACCACCTCAGACAATTCCCTCTGGAAATTAAATAAATCCCTCTCCTCAAAACCTGTCATCATCCCTCCTATCCAGCTTCCCAATGGATCCTTAGCATTCACCCCGCAAGAAAAGGCAGCGGCCCTTGCTGACAGTCAAGAGCAAGCCTTCAGGCCAAATGAGCTGCCACAAAATCAAGACCACACGCAGCAAGTAATAAACAGAGTTATACAGCTTAAAGCCTTGCCTCTACACACAGAACCGCTACTTACGAGTACAGAGGAAGTGCGGAGGTTAGTGAAAGCGCTAAAAAACAACAAAGCGCCGGGCAATGACAAGATAGCAGCCATTGTCCTGAAACAACTCCAACGTCCAGCCCTTCAGGCTATTGTTACCTGTATTAATGGCATCTTAACAACAAACACATGGCCTACAGTGTGGAAAAATGCAAAAATTATCCTCCTTCCCAAACCAGGGAAAGATCCTAGGCTTCCCACCAGTTATCGTCCCATTAGTCTACTAAATACACTATCAAAAGTAGCGGAAAAAATCCTGGCGAATCGACTTCAGCTACACCTAACCACAAACGAAACTCTGCCACACTATCAATTTGGATTTCGCGCCGGCCACTCAACCACACACCAACTAGTCAGAATAGTGGAGCAGATAACATTGTCCTATGATTGGCGCCAGTACACAGCTGCAACCTTCCTGGATATAGAGAAGGCCTTTGATAGAGTGTGGCACGACGGTCTCCTCTATAAGCTACATGAAGCCAAACTCCCAGATACCTATATCCGCACTCTTGATTCCTATCTTCACGACCGCACCTTCCATGCCTGTATTCCTGGCGCGACCTCCACCTCCCGCGCTATTCTAGCCGGCGTGCCACAGGGCAGTGTACTGGGCCCGCTGCTATTTAACATCTATGTAGCAGACTTTCCCACCCTCCCACAAGGGGCTGAAATAGCATGCTACGCCGACGATACCATGCTATACTCCAGCTCCGTCCGACCCCGCACTGCACTACAAAGAGTACAGAATGCATTAGACTCACTGCAACAATGGTTCACAGACTGGAGAACAGCTGTAAATGTAGGAAAATCAAAAGCAATAATATTTGCTCGCCGCAGGATCCCAGCAAATCTACCCAAACTACAGCTCTTTGCTTCGGAAATAAACTTCTTTCCTTGTGTTGAATACCTAGGTGTTCTCATGGATAACAAACTCACATGGAAGGCTCACACACACAGCAAGAAAGCTAAAGCGTATGCAAGACTTGCAAAATTATATCCGCTACTCAATTACAAGAGCACACTCTCCACAGCAAATGCAAAAACATTATATCAGGCATGTGTTCGGCCTATCATGACGTATGCTTCGCCAGCGTGGAGCTACGCAGCGCCAACCAACCTCCGGCCACTACAAATAGTGCAAAATAAAGCACTCCGTACAATAGCCAAAGTACCAATATATGTACCAACAGCGCTTATTCACAAAGAACTCCGTATGGTACCACTGCAAGACATTTATGTTAAGCAAGCTAAATCTTTCTACCAAAAATCTGCCACACATGCAAATCCACTCATACGGCGATTAGGACAATACATGCCAGAAGACATCAGGGTTTACAAGCGCCCGAAACATGTGCTGTGCGAAAAACCACCCTAAAAAACACGTCTCCGAATGCAGAAACTCGCAGCCCCGTCCGCGACACTGTGATTGGCTGAGGGGGCGTGGCTTAGGTAGCCCCTCGGCGTTGCGGACGGTTCAGAAAACTTTCACACAACCACAGTCAGCTCTCGCCCCGACTCGTCGCTACAATGACCGCGCGGCTGAGAATAACACACATAACAAGACATCTACAATGCTAACACTCCACACACAGCTTCCAAGTGGCAACATAGATCATCTAGCAACGGCATCAACACGAAGACAGCGCCACAGATCTTCTGCAGCAGTGCCGACTCAGTGTTGCAGAGACACCGACCATAGTGCCTGCAGCCCTGTGAGAGATCTACTGTTGCAGCACGAAGCCAGCAATTCCCCAAGAGGCTCGTACCCCCACATTCCCTGATAAGTGTTATGTTTTAGTGTTTAAATTAATTTCGCTACGTAATAAAATTGTCCCCAGTGCTCCCAACCCCCTAACTAAATTTTTAGTGCACCGTTTAATAAATATTTCTCAACATCAATAATGCCCTCTTCTCTCTCTCTACATTCTTGCCTAGTGCTTGTATTTTTAGTGAGATAAAAGTTGTTTCGCAACGTAATTAATTTTTGTCCCCAGTGCTCCCAACTCCCTTGTAAATTATTATTAGTGCCTCGCCTAAATAATATTTCGCAACGTACGTATAAGTTCAAATCCTTGCCTTACAACACAGAGACGCCAACCACAGCACCAGTGTTGTCCCAACCTATCACGATCTTGACAATCTGTCCTAGTGGCAGTATAAAAATGTATTAGTTTTTGAGTTTACAGGTGGCGCCGGCTGGAGCCGCGCACTCGGTGCTCCGAGATCAGCCTCCACATCGCACTTGCCTGTAGTGCACAGGTAATATGTTTACCCCAACAATACCGCTTCTCGCCATCCCAGCTTGAAGTGGCACACCCTCCCACTTCCCCGTCCCCTCCATACTGGGATATCGGGCGCGTTAACTGTCCACACTCGCGCAACAGGTTTCCTCCAGTGCGTCACTGGTTTACTGTTGCACCCCACTTTGCTAACCCCTTAGTGGCTGCAGGGGCACTAATTGGCAGTGCCTCTGCAGCCTTCCCTCGCACTCAGATGCAAGCCACCGCCTGTCACTTCCCCCTCCCTCCCAGGGGGGGGACGTGACATGGCATTTTTACAGATTTTCAACCTAAGCGTATAGGCTTGTTCCTGGCACGCGTAAATTCCTCCAGTCAAATCACCCCCATTTTGAGGACCCACTCCTTCACAGGTTGTGTGGGACTGACTTCTGCGTGGAGGGGCAGTTGTCATAAAAAAAAAAAAAATTGGAGCAGCTCACAGATCAGTTCCGCTCCTAGCTTCGTTCGGAGATGATGTAGTCCTGCTGCTCATCCTGAAAGTAGTCAGAATAGTCCAGAATTCCGCCCCCAGTTTTGAACGACCGCGTCGTGCGACGGATAGGTTTTAAATTGAGTGTGTGACACCCAGAGGCGCAGCGTCTCGCTGCCTAGCCGCGGCCCTGGCTAACTCAGTCCCAGGGTCGTAGGTCAGTGGGTGCTCCACTCCCTTCCTTTGCTAGGCGATCGTAATAAATCCTGTAGGAATAATTATTATTGTTATTATTTAATTAGCTAACATGGCGACCTCGAGTGACGTAGAATTCCGCGAAACCTCTTCTCTTGAACAAGGTGTTCTCAAGAGAAAGAGTAGCGACGAACACATCAGAGTCACAAAAATTCAGTCCCTGAATCACCATGTCACAGGTGATGTGACAACAGGCAGCCAGACACCAGGCAGTTCGCCTCCATGCAGTCAGATACCGCCGGGCGTGGCGCAGGATCACCCAGCCCTGACAGACACCTCAACTGCACAACAGGGCGCGAATCCCTTTCGCACTGCCCCAATCACAGTCACCCACACAGCCGCGCTGCCATATGAGCGGCTGTACGACCAGTTCAACAGGCTAGGATTAATTTTCTCAGCGAAAAACACCAACAGGGGGACACTGTACTATTTCACCAATGTGCAGCAGTACCATGCAGCCATTAAAGTACTTGATGAAATAAAGGCCGAGTATTTTATTACACGCGTGCAGGCAGACAAACCGTTGAAATATGTGCTTAAGGACATCCCAGGGGGAACTAGCACTGCCAGAATTACCCAGGACCTACTGGCTCAAAACATACCAGTACTATCAGTCTACCAAATGTACGACTGGACTCGTCGTCCAATAAACATGTACCAACTAGATGTACCGCAGGGCAGCGAGTCATTAATGAGTACATTGACCACTGTCATTGGACTCAGAGTGAGGCTGGTGGACTACCGATATAAAAATACACCACTCCAGTGTACGAATTGCTGTCTTCTTGGGCATATAGCAAAACAATGCCGCAAACAGCCAGTGTGCCCGCAATGTGCCGGCCCACACAAACTACAGGAGGACTGTCCCCGCCCGCCACACTGTGCCAGATGTAACATGGCACATAATGCCAGATACATGGGCTGCCCCGATTACCAACGGGAGCTGCAGAGGCGCCGTCCTAGGGGGCAGCAGCACCAGCAGCACCAGCAGCAGCACCAACAATGGACCCGGCGTCCAAATAGACGCCCTCAGTGGCAGACACAACATGCCGAGGACCGTGCACCTGCCTACCAGCAAACGGTGTCACAAACCCAACCCGCCAACGTGGCTCATGAGCCAGGGTGGAATGTGGTCACATCACGGCGTAAACAAAACCCGCAATACAACACCCGACCACAAGGAGGGCAAACCTCTGGCTACAGAGATGACTGGGACCCTCGCAGCGATAACAGGTACCAGGCCCTGAAACAGGACTTCCCGGAACTATGGGAGCCAACACAGTGGGAGCGTCGAAAGGCAGCTCGCCAAAGTCAACAGGCTGGTACACCCCGCAGTACAGGAAACCAGCATGCACAGCGCCAGCCACGTCAGGCCAGACCAGTTGCCCAACCATCAAGCCAGGCAGGAAGGCTGCGCCACCGCTCTGCTCCAGCAGAAAATAATATACAACAACCAATGCAACAGGCTTGCGTGCAGTCGCCAGTTATTTCCACACCGGCTCCTAAGGTGCCTGTCACCCACAACGAACCAGCTACAACTGTCGTGGTACAGCCAAATCCAGCAGCAATCAGGCCAGCAGCCCCCATTGTGGCACGCAGCATGCCATTGCCACAACCTCCAGTACACATCACACCAGAGAGGATAGCCACAAATTATCGAGACTGCCAAGTCCTTCAAGGCACGCTCACGAAAGTAGCAGGTGCACACCCTGCTGTCATGGAAATTGCGCAAAAACTTTGCAACCTACTAACGGCCTGGCTTGACACTTCAGTCGCGGCGGACCGCAGAATTCACCTCGCCGTGGACCTAATTATGGCCATGGCACCAGTCGCACCTGCTCCTCAAGATGGAGCACAATAATAAATTAACATTAAAGACGATCGCCACCTGGAATGCACGCAGTGTGCGAAACAAAACGCCTGAACTTCAGGAATTTCTGCGAGAGCATGATGTCCAGATCCTAGCACTAACAGAAACCCATCTTTCGTCAACTGAAAAATTATTCCTACCTGGGTACATCATCCACAGAAAGGACAGGGACAACCAGGGTGGAGGGGTTGCCTTGGCTGTCCGCACCAATCTAATACACCATGAAGTACAACTTCCTGACTTAGGCCGCATAGAGGCAGTAGCAATCTCTATATCACTTAAAGGCAAGAAATGTACTATCATTTCAGCCTACGCTCCCCCAGGACGCTCAATCACAGCTGAAAACCTCCAAATCCTAGGCACTTGCACCTCTTCCTTCCTCCTACTAGGTGATTTAAATGCAAAACACCCTGCGTGGAACTGCGCCCGAACTACAAGTAATGGCAGAGTGCTGTTTGCACACCAGCAGCTACACCAATACATGGTCTGCGCTCCCTACCATCCTACCCGCTATCCTGAAAATCCCAGGCAATATCCTGATATCCTAGATTTCACCATTTATTATAACACAAATTTCATCTACGAACTTGAAGTAATCCACGAGCTGCACTCAGACCATCTACCAGTCATTGCTACACTTGAAGATGTTTACACAAAAACCGCCCAAACCAAACGCACCTATAATTTCCGCAAAGCAGACTGGCCGCGACTCAACTCCTTTATAGAAAATAACCTATTCCCTGTTCCTACCATTACAGTGGCTGCGGACTTGCAGCAGTACTCTGCCAAATTATCTAGGACCCTATCCCAAGCAATAAATACTTTCATTCCAACCACGAAAAAGAAAGTGGATGCTACTGCCCTCCCCCCGCAACTAAAACAGCTAATCACAGCCAAAAACCAGGCGAAGCGCCGATGGCAACGCAACAGATGCCCAGCGCTCAAGAAGGTATACACCGACCTGTACAATGAATTTCAAGCCAAACTTAGTGTACATCGAGCCACTCAATGGGATGCGAAAGTGCAACAGCTCTCTACAGCCAACAACACACTCTGGAAAGTGGCGAAAAACCTGTCCTCCAAGCCCACAATTATCCCGCCTATCCAACTTCCTACTGGAAACATGGCTTTCTCGCCTAAAGATAAAGCTACAGTACTTGCTGACTGCCAAGTACAGGCCTTCCAACCCAACATCCTACCAAACAATCCCCCCCACTCCCTCCTAATAACGGAGCAAGTAGCGGCCATGCGACTCACACCTGCAACCTCAGAACCCCTTCTAACAACAGAAGCGGAAGTCAGAAGAATCATAAAATCTCTGAAGACTAATAAAGCTCCAGGAACAGATAAAATCCCTTCCCTTGTCCTAAAACACCTCAAAATCCCAGCTCTTCAAGCAATAGCAGCCTGCATAAATGGCATCCTTCTCACCAACTCCTGGCCTAACAATTGGAAGGAGGCAAAAATCATTCTGCTTCCCAAGCCTGGCAAAAATCCGCAACTCCCGTCCAGCTACCGACCAATAAGCCTGCTCAACACCATCTCGAAAGTAGCTGAGAAAATAATAGCACGCCGCATCCAATTACACCTGGAAGAGCAACAAGTGCTCCCAGACTATCAATTTGGCTTTAGAGCTCGCCACTCCACCACTCAACAGCTCGTTAGAATAGTTGAGCATATAACACAGGCCTTTGACTGGCGCCACTACACCGCGGCAGTCTTCCTCGATATTGAAAAGGCCTTCGATCGTGTCTGGCATGACGGACTTTTATACAAACTCCAAGCCATAAAACTCCCAGATACGTATATAAAAACCTTGGACGCATACCTAAGTAAACGATCTTTTCGTGCAAGCATCCCAGGAGCCACATCTACTCCACGTAAAATATTAGCTGGTGTACCACAAGGCAGTGTACTTGGCCCCATGCTCTTCAATATATATGTCTCTGACTTACCGAAACTGCCCAGAGCCAACATCGCGTGTTTTGCGGATGACACCATGTTGTATGCTAGTTCAACTCAATCGCAACAAGCAGTCAGGCGCCTACAAGAATCACTGAATCTGTTAGAATCGTGGTTCACAGATTGGAGAACAGCTATCAATGTCGACAAATGTGAGGCGATCGTCTTTACACGCCGGAAGGTACCGGCAAACCTACCTCAGCTACGCCTCTTTAACAACAATATACACTACAAAACCTGTGTCAAATACCTGGGAGTCCACATGGATAAGAGCCTAACTTGGAGCAAACAGGTATCGAATAAACAAGCACTCGCGAATGCAAGACTGGCAACTTTATATCCTCTCCTAAACCACAAGGGAAGTCTAAGCATTAAAAATAGCAAATTACTGTACACAGCCTGCGTGAAACCCATCATGACCTATGCGGCTCCAGCGTGGGGCTACGCAGCGAAAACGCACTTAAATAAACTGCAGGTGGTGCAGAATAAGGCTCTTAGAAAAATCGCGCATGTGCCTAACTATGCTCCCATGAAGAGAGTACACACAGAGATTCGCATAGACACCATGCACGAACAGTTTATTAAACAAGCTGTAGCCTTTTATAAAACAGTGGAATCACACACAAATCCCCTAATAAACAGGCTAGGTCGTTATCACCCAGAAGATGTACGAAAATACAAAAGGCCAAAGCATATTCTATGCGAGAAACCGCCCTGAACGAGTCGAAAAATCACCGTGGTCCGCACCAGCAATGATTGGCTGGCCGCGCGCAGGGGGCGTGGCCTCGGGGTAGCTGTAGCTCGTTGCGGACTGTTCAGAAAACTTCAGGAACCAAAAACTTGTCACGCATCGATTCACTAAAATGTAAATAACTTCTGCAATATTCAACGCAGAAACAAATAAAAAACACCAAAATAATCAGCAGAAAACACTCGTGCCGTCATAGTACATAACTGCGCCCGGCGCATTGCAAACACTTTAAGATAAACTGTTAAAAACTCAGCGGCATCGCTCAGCTTTAATTCTACGAATTTTTTCCCTCTTTCATTATTAGTGTTATTAGTGTTTTAGTTCTAATTTTACAACGTAATTTCTCTCCCTATACCCTGACATCTTTACCACCAGGAAGTGCTTCGTCCCCCCCCCCCTGCACCACCAGGGGAGCTCACAGAGACGCCGCCCACAGTGCCTGTCAGCAGGGGAGATGGCACCAAGATCCTGCCATGGTTCCCGCAGCCACATAGTGCAACAGCCACGTTATCATGCCCTTCCAAATTATTTTAGTGCTTCACTCTTTCGCATCCTAACATCCCCCCATAGTGTATATCAACATCTCCCTAGTAGTTGTAATAATAATAATAGTCAACCATCGTAAAAATTCATTCCCATTTTCTCAATTATTGCACAGTGACGCCAACCACAGCACCAGTGCTTCAGTGCTTCATAGATGCTGCATTGGCATGCCAATGCCAACCCAGTATCCCCTCCACTCCTACTAATTATAGAGTGTTGTATATATGTGTTTCTACTTTTAGTTGCAGGTCGCGCCAGGAGTTCCTGCCGCCCTCGGTGTCACCGAGGCAATTGTCAAATTCGCACAACCCTGCTGTGTATTTGCTCGGAGAGCACCAACATAGCTTTTCCAGGAATCCCACCTGGAAAGGTTATAGCCTACTATACCTCTTCCGCGTCCATATTTTCCCATCGGTCGCGCTAGCTTTTCAGATTACAGGTAACAGGTTTCCTCCAGTGCGTCGCTGGTTTACTGTTGCCTAACCCTTTGCTATACCCCATAGGCTGTAGGAGTGCTAAGTTCGCACTACTACAGGCTTTATCGCGCCAGACGCACGTCGCCATGACTCCTCCCCCTCCCTCCCAGGAGCGGGAGGAGTCAATGGCAGTTTTATATATTGTCTACTTAAGCGTATAGGTCCCACCTGGCACGCATCAATTCCCTCAAGTCAAATCATTCCCATTTGGTTAGCAGGGCTCACAAACACTTCGGCTGTGTGAGACTGACTTCAGCGTGGAGGGGCTGTGGTCTAAAAAAAAAAAAAAAAAAAAAAAAAAGGAGCAGCTCAGTACCTCCCGCGCCGGCCTTCCGCGGACTCGTGGCAGGCCGGCAAAACAAATCTGCCTATGCTTCCGCATAATTAAGGGCAGTGTGTGCATGACAAATGAAACAAAGCTCGCGCACAATACACATGTGTGCTGGCAGCTCTTATATAATTAAATAATAGGTAAATGTTATTTCATATAAATTTAATGTTTCACCCCCTTAGTATAAGTTAATAAATTAAGAACATACGCGCCCTAATTATCATACATGACAATTAAATATGTGATTATGTAATAACCAAACATGATTATAATAATTCAAAATGGTCCGAAGCACGCAGGTGTAGGTTTTGACTTATGCAGAGGTCCACTGCCTGTGTGGTTAGGGCTGACTCTTTATGCCTGATGGGCATGCTCGCCTGTAGGCCTCACCTGCAGTGACGGTCGTGTTTCTGATGGCATGAGATTTTGAATTACACCTAAATAAACACACAGATGGCTGTAATACATGTGATAACCAAACATGATGCTTATTCAAAATGGTCCGAGGCACGCAGGTGTAGGTTTTGACTTATGCAGAGGTCCACTGCCTGTGTGTTTAGGGCTGACTCTTTATGCCTGACAGGCATGGCTCGCCTGCAGGCCTCACCTGCAGTGACGGTCGTGTTTCTGATGGCATGAGATTTTGAATACCAGCTACCATTGCAACTAGTGTGACATCGCACACACACAACATGCATTACAACCATATGTATGCGTGTGTATATATATGTATATAAGCCTGAGCGTATATATATATATATACATAACACAAATTTTTTTTTCCCTTCTCAAAACCTGGCTGGCTGGCAGCCTGGCGGGAAACGACTAAAGTCGCCCCCTAAAAACCAGTCCTACCAAACTAAAATGCGGACAGAAATGTCCAAGTGCCCGCCCTTGCTTAGTAGACATTTTCTACTCTTCCAACTCTTCTTCCTGAGCCATCCTTCTACTCCCGTAACCAACCAGCATGAAATTAATGCATGAATTTTTGCATCCCGCATGTCAGTGCCCAGGGTTTTCCCTGTGTCTATGCAGGTTTTACCTGGGCCCAACTTATCTAGTATAGTCTAGAATAGTCAAGTGAGGGGAGTTAGTCATGGCGCCAATTGCTGCCATGGCTGGCCAATCCCCCTCCTTAGCACATATGCATGTTCCCTTTCTGCATGGTACCCCCTGCATGATTAGAGCGTATAGGCTTCGGCCTGAGACGCACTTAGAGTCTCTCCCTAACCCGGACCCCTCCCAATACACTTAGTTTTAAACTTAGGTTAGGAAAAAAAAAAAAAAAAAAAAAAATTGCTCTCCTGCAGAGTCGGTGGTCGTCTCTCGGGGCGTGCGCATCTCTCTCGCGGGCTGTTGGCTGGGAGTTCCCTGCGACCTATTGGGTAACCGAAGGCTGGCAGTGCGTGTTGGTTTTGTGTGCGTACTGGGGGCGGCCTAGCAGCGCCAACTGCTACCGACCGCGTCCCGCGGGTGGCGGATACGGGAGCCCAGCTCGAGAGTTGCAATCTCGCTGGGGTGGCTGTGAATAACCAATAGCAGTCCGCGGACCAATGGCCGGCCTGTGGAGTCGTTATCACGGCTGTCGGGGAGAAAGGTAGCCTGAATGTAGCTCGGCGCGCGGCAGAAAGCAGCTTCGTCGGCGAAGGCACCGCAGGGGAGCTCGATGTGCCCTGGATGCGAAGTGTAGACGAACTGCGGGCTGGAACTTGCGGAGCTGTGGACTGCCGCGCGCGCAACGGAACTGAACAGCATCGGAATTCTGAAGGAAGAGATGGCGGCGCCTTTAAGTTGGGGCCCTGTTGGAGCCAGTGGTAGCCTGGGCGGCGCGACCTTCAACCGACCCGGGAATTTGGGGGGCAAGAGGGTCCGACTCGCGAATATACTTCATTCGCCTGAACGACTTACCCCCACCCTGGCTTGAAAGGTCGTTGGCTGTTGACTGGAAGAAGGAAGATGAAGATGGTGCAATGTCAGGCTGCCTTTCGCTCCGAGAGCCAGCAGTTCGAGCCGGTTTACTGGCTCGTCTGCCCACTTCTGTCTTAACTGTGGCTGCCTGGGCAGCTGTGGCTGGGCTGACGTGAAGTCGCCCGCCCCTGGGGGCGCATGCGCCCCTGGCTAATAATAACCCAGGAGCTCCCAACTTTAAATGCGGGCCGCAAGGCCCAAGCACCCAACTCCACCAAGGTTGATTTTCAGCCCCTCCAACTCTTCTTACCTGGACCCTTCTTCCTCTTGTCCAGTAGCTACCTGCTTGCTTAATGCATGTTAATTGATCCCCGCATGAACCGGCCCAGGGTTTTCCCTGTGTCTATGCAGGTTTTACCTGGGTCACACTTAGCTAGCTTTTAAGCTAGGCGACCAATGGGGCGTCAGTCATGGCGCCAATCGCAGCCATGGCTGGCCAATAAACCCCAATAAGCACATGATGCACGCGCCCTTGTCCTGCATGGTTAAAAACCCGCATGGTAGAGTGTATAGGCTTCGGCCTGAGACACACTTAGGTCCTCCCCTAACCTGGACCCTCCCCTACACACTTAGATTTAACTTAGGCTAGGAAAAAAAAAAAAAAAAAAAATCTCTCCTGCATGGTTCATAACCTGCATGCTTAGAGCGTATAGGCTTCGGCCTGAGACGCACTTAGAGTCTTCCCTACCCAGACCCCTCCCAAATACACTTAGTTATTAGTTAGGTTAGGAAAAAAAAAAAAAAAAAAAATAGGTTCCAGCTGCGCCTTCGTGGAGGACGGACGTGTCCCGGAGCTGCTCGACGTGACCTTCCAGATCAACGACGCCCAAGCTGTGGTTAGCACTTCTTAGTGCTACCCAGCGGTGTACTGAAAGGTGCCTGTGTGCTACATGCGCACAGGCGGTAAGAGTGAGCTGCGGTTAAGTAAGTTATTGGCAACCAACAACTCGGCAACACCCGGGGAGCTAGCTCCCCTATAGCCTAGCCAGAACCCGGCTAACTTAGCCCCGGGGGACGGTCAGTGGGTGGACCCGAGCGTAGGCTACCACGATCGACATGAGCGACGCTGTCGAGATGGCAGAAAGCGAGGCCCCCTCAGGGCCTAGCAACGATCAATCCAGTGGCTGGACAGTCGCCGCTGGAAAGCGAGCGAAACGCCTGCACGCGGAGGTGTCCGGTGCAGGCAGTGATGACGAGGCGGGCCCCGCCCCCCGCCCCCAGCAACCAACACCAACCGAGGCCGCCAAGCGAGCGCCCAAAATTAAGCCCCTGTTCGTGTTCCTAGATCAGGGACACCAGTACCCGCGTGTGTACACTGCCCTGAAACAGGCAGTTGCCGAAAAATTCACGTGCCAGAACCGCGGGCGTGATGAAATACAGGTCAACGTGGCCTCAGTCCCCGACTACCAACGAGCAGTTAAAGCACTGCAGGCCATCGGTGCCCAACACTCGGTCCTCCTTCAGAGGGACGAGGTTCCCAAGAAGTTCGTGCTGCGCGGGGTGCACCGCCACACGCCTTCCGAATTTCTCCAGGAGGAATTCCGTGTCCAAAACCTGCCGGTTCAGAACCACTGGTTCCTGGAGAACCGGCAGCGCAGAGAGAAGTGCGATGCACTTGTCATCGAGGTGCCTCAGAGCTGCGACTCTGAGCGCATCTACGCCTTGAAAGAGTTCGCCGGCATGCTTGTGCGTGTTGACGACTACCGTCGCCCCTCAGGCCCCTCTCAATGTAGCGTCTGCCAGCGTTACAATCACGTTGGCAAGGCCTGCCACGCGGCCCCTGTGTGCCGGTGGTGCAGCGGGCCACACCGCGCTCCCGACTGCCCTAATGGGGGCAACCAGGAGTTTAAGAAGTGCGCTCACTGCAAAGAGGCGCACTGCGCGAATTACAAGGGCTGCCAGGTGTACAAGAAAGAGACACGCAGGCACCTCCCGCCCCAGGTGCGCAAGCAGCGCGAGCAGCAGTCTCGCCGCGACTTGCGCGCAAATAAGCAAGCTGCATCGCAGCCCCAGCCGCAACCGATGCCACGGCCCCCTCCGGGCTACTTCGGCCCCCCGAGGCAAAATCCCTGGGGCCCACCGAGGTACCCTCCTCCCCAGAGCTTCGGAGACTACCTGCAGCAGGCAGGTGGCAACAGGTTTGCGCCCCTGGAGCAACACTGCGAGCCCAGCTACAATGAGCTGGACTACCCAGTGCTTGCTAACAATCCCTGGCAGCGAAAGCAGGGGTTCAAAAAACATCCGACGGGCCACAAAAACGGCCAAGGCAAGCCCCAGCGACCCACTCAGGACAGACCCCAGCAGCCTGGACCGGACAGGCCGCGACAGCCCGCCCAGGACAAGCTCGTGGCAGCCAAGGCTGCGCCAGCCCCGGCGAGGCGCACGTCTGTGCTCTCCCGGCCGCAGGTAGCCCCGGCACCTGAGATGAGCATGGCGGTAGACGCAGCTCCAGTGCTGCCAACTGCACCGCCCGCGCCCCAACAGCAGCCAGCCTCGAAACCGGGTCTGGCTGACTTCCAGAAAGTGCTCGAGCAGTCGCGCACTTTCAACACGGATGCAAATCTGGCGGCCACAATTGTCCCCATGTGCCAGCTTATGGTTATATGGTGCGACCCATCTGTTGCCCTAACAGAAAAAGTCCACGCCATGATGGGCTTCGTCCAGACACTGGCTGCCAAGCTTAATGGCAGCTCATAATCAGGCCCAGTGTTGTATACAAACCGCGGCCCATAGTCTTAAGTCCCTCCTATTCTGGAATGCACGCGGCATTAAAAACAAACTACCGGAATTAATTCACCATTTAGAAAAATACAAAATAAAAATAGCTGCGATCAATGAAACCCACTTAACTCCGACTGATAGAATTACTATATTAAATTATGTAATCTATAGGCGCGACAGAGTAAATCACAGAGGCGGAGGAGTGGCTCTTCTTGTTCATAAAAGTATAAAGCACACTGAATGGCAGCTCCCCGATTTTCAGAATCTCGAAGCAGTAGCAATTAACTTAACTATTAACAGGCAAAACATAAAAATTATTTCTATGTATGCGCGACCAGGTAGGTCCCTGAGCGAGGCTGATCTGGACGTCCTGTATGGGGCGGCCCCGACCTTCCTCGCTTTAGGAGACATAAATGCTAAACACAGAGAGTGGAACAGCAGGCGAGCCACACAGAATGGTACAAATCTTTATAACCACCAACTAAATCACAACTACCAAATTCATGCTCCCATGGAGCCCACACACGACACTGGGCGTGTGGGGGTTCTCCCAGATGTTCTAGACATCGTTATTAATAAACGTGTGAACTCGGGATTCGAACTCGAAGTTGTACACGACTTAACGTCTGACCACTTCCCTATTCACTTAATTTTTGACGACGCAAATGTCGAATCAAATCCACCTCGCAAAGTTAGGGATTACAAAAATGCAGATTGGGTCAGTTTTAAAAATTTTTTGTCACTAAATCTTTCAGAACTTGATGAAATAAATAATAGCGATAATTTAGAAACCGCTATAACCAATTTCACCGCGAAAATTCAAGACGGAATTAGCCAGTGCATCCCAGAAAAGGAGGTTAAGTTAGTGCATGACGAGCTGCCAGCATACATCTGCGATATGATATCGCAAAAGAACAGACTGCGCCGCGAATACACACGGCGACGCACGCACATTATCAAACGCAGAATCAACGAGCTTCAAACTGCTATATCAGATGAACTCTCGTTGTGGCGTAGCAGCCAGTGGGAAGCCAAAATCGCGAAGCTCAATGTACAGGACGGGAGTGCCTGGGCAATGACTAAGCGAATTTTGAATAAATTTGATAAAATTCCACCCCTCCAAACAAATAATGGACTTGCATTTCTTCCCCAGGACAAGGCGCATGCTTTCGCAAGCACCTTAGAAACAGCATTCCAGCCCAATTTGCAGCCTTGCGACAGGCCATTCACTGCACAAATTTACCGCGAACTCCGCGCTAAACTGCACCAGCCCACTATCTCTGAGCCTCTCCCCACCCAGGCCCAAGAAATTAAGCGTGCTATCAAGAATATGAAGCCGCGAAAAGCCCCTGGGAACGACGGCATACAAGCAGTTGTTCTCAAACAGCTTCCAGACGAAGCCTTAGAATATCTGGCTGAATGCATTAATGCAATGCTCAGACTGAATATTTTTCCCTCCCAGTGGAAGGAAGCAAAAGTAATAGTCTTCCACAAGCCGGGCAAGGACAAAACACTGCCCCAAAATTACAGGCCAATAAGCCTATTAAGTACTGTGTCTAAAGTTGCGGAGCGCATAATTTTACACAGACTTAAAGTACACATACACGAACATAACTTGCTGCCAAATGAGCAATTTGGCTTTCGCAGTGCTCATTCGACTACCCATCAACTGGTCCGTCTTACCGAAGAGATAACCAGCGCATTCAACGTCCAAGACTACGTAGTTGCTACGTTTCTCGATGTAGAAAAGGCCTTTGATAGAGTTTTTCATGCAGGGCTAATATATAAAATGTATGAAGCAAACTTCCCGGATTGCTACACTAAACTCATTGCATCCTACCTAGCAGGCAGAACCTTTAGAGTGTCATCTGAAGGGGCAACGTCTGACCTAAAATTAATTAAAGCCGGAGTGCCGCAGGGCAGCATCCTAGGCCCAGTACTATTTAATATATATGTACGCGACATGCCTCGCCCCGCACATAGACTAGTCAAGCTAGGCTGCTATGCAGACGACACTGTACTGTATAGCAGATCTCATAACCTACAGCTGGCCACTACCAGGCTCCAGACTGCGCTCACTGAAGTTGAACAGTGGTGTACAGCCTGGCGCATAAAAGTAAACACGACCAAGGCTGAGGCGATTGTGTTTACACGCAAAAACCTCCCGCCAGCCGACAACAGGCCGCAACTACGCCTATTTGATGAGCCAATCCCTCACAAGGACGTAGTTAAATACCTAGGTGTCCACATGGATAGGAAACTCCTGTGGAGACAGCACATTAACATCAAACAAACCCAAGCTCAGGTTAGAATGCGCGCATTATATCCTGTAATGAGCAGGCGATGTGGCAGCACAGTCAAAAACGGATTACTGCTCTACAAAGCTCTCATACGCCCGATAATCACGTATGCAGCCCCAGTCTGGGCTACTGCTGCATACTGCCATCTAATAAAATTGCAGCGAGTACAGAATAGGTGCATTCGAATCGCTGCAGACGCCCCGATATACTGTCCAGTAGAGAACTTGCACAGCGAAACTAACACTGAAACTTTGCAAGATTTTTATATCCGTACAACCCAAAATTTTTACGATAAATGCGTGAATAATTTAAATCCACATATTTCCTCCCTTGGAAACTACGACCCAAATAATACACAGAAGTATAAGCTTCCGAAATCAATCCTGGCGCACCGCCCGCCGTAGCTGCGGGCGAGGCGCCCTCTGATTGGCCGAGCCTGACAGCCAATCAGCGCACGACCCCCTCCAAACAAAACTAGCCAATGCCAACCCAGTATCCCCCCCCACTCCTACTAATTATAGAGTGTTGTATATATGTGTTTCTACTTTTAGTTGCAGGTCGCGCCAGGAGTTCCTGCCGCCCTCGGTGTCACCGAGGCAATTGTCAAATTCGCACAACCCTGCTGTGTACTTGCTCGGAGAGCACCAACATAGCTTTTCCAGGAATCCCACCTGGAAAGGTTATAGCCTACTATACCTCTTCCGCGTCCATATCTTCCCATCGGTCGCGCTAGCTTTTCAGATTACAGGTAACAGGTTTCCTCCAGTGCGTCGCTGGTTTACTGTTGCCTAACCCTTTGCTACACCCCATAGGCTGTAGGAGTGCTAAGTTCGCACTACTACAGGCTCTATCGCGCCAGACGGACGTCGCCATGACTCCTCCCCCTCCCTCCCAGGAGCGGGAGGAGTCAATGGCAGTTTTATATATTGTCTACTTAAGCGTATAGGTCCCACCTGGCACGCATCAATTCCCTCAAGTCAAATCATTCCCATTTGGTTAGCAGGGCTCACAAACACTTCGGCTGTGTGAGACTGACTTCAGCGTGGAGGGGCTGTGGTCTAAAAAAAAAAAAAAAAAAAAAAAGCAGCTCAGTACCTCCCGCGCCGGCCTTCCACGGACTCGTGGCAGGCCGGCAAAACAAATCTGCCTATGCTTCCGCATAATTAAGGGCAGTGTGTGCATGACAAATGAAACACAGCTCGCGCACAATACACATGTGTGCTGGCAGCTCTTATATAATTAAATAATAGGTAAATGTTATTTCATATAAATTTAATGTTTCACCCCCTTAGTATAAGTTAATAAATTAAGAACATAAGCGCCCTAATTATCATACATGACAATTAATTATGTGATTATGTAATAACCAAACATGATTATAATAATTCAAAATGGTCCGAAGCACGCAGGTGTATGTACTAACCTGCCTCAGGGTTCACTGCCTGTGTTGTTAGGGCTGACTCTTTATGCCTGATGGGCATGGCCCGCCTGGCAGGCCTCACCTCCAGCGCCGGTCGTGTTTCTGATGGCATGAGATTTTGAATTACACCTAAATAAACACACAGATGGCTGTAATACATGTGATAACCAAACATGATGCTTATTCAAAATGGTCCGAAGCACGCAGGTGTATGTTCTAACCTGCCTCAGGGTTCACTGCCTGTGTTGTTAGGGCTGACTCTTTATGCCTGATGGGCATGGCTCGCCTGGCAGGCCTCACCTCCAGTGCCGGTCGTGTTTCTGATGGCATGAGATTTTGAATACCAGCTACCATTGCAACTAGTGTGACATCGCACACACACAACATGCATACCAAACGATATGTATGCGTGTGTATATATATGTATATATGTCTGAGCGTGTATATATATATATACATAACACAAATTTTTTTTTTTCCCCTTCTCAAACACCAGGCTGGCTGGCAGCCTGGGGGAAACGACTAAAGTCGCCCCCGAAACAACCAGTGCCACCAAACTAAATGCGGACAAAATGTCCAAGCTCCCGCCCATTTGCTTAGTAGTCTTTCTACTCTGTCCAACTCTTCTTCCAGAACCATCCTTCTGTTTCCTGTAACCAACCTGCTTGTAATTAATGCATGAAATTTTGCATCCCGCATGTCAGTGCCCAGGGTTTTCCCTGTGTCTATGCAGGTTTTACCTGGGCCCAACTTATCTAGTTTTTAACTTAGAATAGTCAGTGAGGGGAGTTAGTCATGGCTAAAACGTTGCCATGGCTGGCCAATCCCCTCCTAGCACATGATGCATGCTTCCTCTCCTGCATGGTTCATAACCTGCATGCTTAGAGCGTATAGGCTTCGGCCTGAGACGCACTTAGAGTCTTCCCTACCCAGACCCCTCCCAAACACACTTAGTTATTAGTTAGGTTAGGAAAAAAAAAAAAAAAAAAAAGAGAAAAATGAAAAAGAAAAGGAGAGTTCCAGCTGCGCTTCGGTAGAGGACGGACGTGTCCCGGAGCTGCTCGCCGTGAATTTATAGATCGTCGACGCCCAAGCTGTGGTTAGCACTTCTTAGTGCTACCCAGCGGTGTACTGAAAGGTGCCTGTGTGCTACATGCGCACAGGCGGTAAGAGTGAGCTGTGGTGAAGTAAGTTTTGGCAACCAACAACTCGGCAACACCCGGGGAGCTAGCTCCCCTATAGCCTAGCCTGAACCCGGCTAACTTAGCCCCGGGGGACGGTCAGTGGGTGGACCCGAGCGTAGGCTACCACGACGACGACATGAGCGACGCTGTCGAGATGACAGAAAGCGAGGCCCCCTCAGGGCCTAGCACCGATCAATCCAGTGGCTGGAGTGTTGCCACTGGTAAGCGCAACAAGCGCCTGCACACGGAGGTGTCCGGTGCAGGCAGCAGCGACGACGAGGCGGGCCCATCCCCCCCTCGCCCACAACCAACTGCAGGCCATGCCGCCGGAGCTGCGGCACAGCCCAAAAAGCTCCGAGTGAAGCCCCTGTTCGTGTTTTTAGACCAGGGGCACACGTACCCAAGGGTATACACCGCCCTCAAGAGGGCCCTGGCGGAAAAGTTCACCTGCCAAAACCGCGGCAAGGACGAGATCCAGGTCAATCCTGCGTCCGTCCCGGACTACCAAAGGGCAGTCCAGGCCCTTAAGGCGATAGGCGCCCAGCACTCCGTCCTCCTTCAGAGTGACGAAGTGCCCAAGAAATTCGTCTTGCGCGGAGTACACCGCCACACCCCGACCGATTTCCTCCAGGAGGAATTTGCAGCCCTGAACCTGCCTGTCCAGAACCACTGGTTCTTGGAGAACAGGCTGCGCAGGGAAATTGCGACGCCCTGGTCATTGAGGTGCCTCAGACGTGCGATTCTGAGCGCATCTACTCCCTGACAGAGTTCGGCGGCATGCTGGTGCGTGTCGTCGACTACAGGCGCCCCTCAGGCCCCGCCCAATGCAGCGTTTGCCAACGCTATAACCATGTTGGCAAGGCCTGCCATGCTGCCCCAGTGTGCCGGTGGTGCAGCGGGCCACACCGCGCCCCCGACTGCCCCAATGGGGGCAACCCGGACCACAAGAAGTGTGCTCATTGCAAAGAGGCACACTGCGCCAATTTCAAGGGCTGCCATGCCTATAAGAAGGAGACCCGCCGTCACCTGCCCCCCGACGTCCGCAAGAGGCGCGAGCAACAGTATCGCCGCGACGTGCGGGAAAATAGGCGGGCTGCTGCCCAGCCTCCGCAGTCAGGCCCCTCAGGCTACCAGGGCCCCCCCAGGCAGAATCCCTGGGGCCCCCCCAGGTACCCACCGCCCGCCACTTTCGGCCAGTACATGGCCCAGGCTGGCGTCAACCCCTGGACACCTCTGCAGCAGTGCAGCCAGGGGTACAACGAGCTGGAGTACCCAGTCCTGGCCAACAACCCTTGGCTGCGCAAGCCAAGGGGGCCCCAGGGGCCCAAGAAAAATGCCACTGGCCACAAAAATGGCCAGGGCAAACCGCAGCAGCCCCCCCAGGAGAGGGCACAGCAGCCTGCTCGCGATAAGCAGCCTGCCCAGCCCAAGCCGCTGGCCACCAGACTGGCTCCAGCAGCCCCGGCGCAGCGAACGCCCCCGCCCAGGCAGCCCCAGGTAGCACCTGCTCCTGAGGCTGACATGCTGATCGACTTGGCCTCAGAGCAGCCGACAGCCCCGCCCATGCGCACGGAGCAGCCAGCCCAACCTGGCTTGGCTGACTTCATGCAAGTACTGACAAAGTCGAGTACCTTTAACAAGGACTCGACACTGGCCGAAACAATCGTCCCCATGTGCCAGTTGATGGTAATATGGTGCGACCCAGCCATCTCCCTGCCTGACAAAGTCCAAGCCATGATGGGCTTCGTACAAACACTTGCTGCCAAGCTTAATGGCAGCTCGTAATCCGGCCCAGTGTTGCATACCAACCGCGGCCCATAGTCTTAAGTCCCTCCTATTCTGGAATGCACGCGGCATTAAAAATAAAATGCCGGAATTAATTCACCATTTAGAAAAATACAAAATAAAAATAGCTGCGATTAATGAAACCCACTTAACTCCGACTGATAGAATTACTATATTAAATTATGTAATCTATAGGCGCGACAGAGTAAATCACAGAGGCGGAGGAGTGGCTCTTCTTGTTCATAAAAGTATGAAGCACACAGAGTGGCAGCTCCCCGCTTTTCACAATCTTGAAGCGATAGCCATTAACCTAACTATTAACAGGCAAAACATAAAAATTATTTCTATGTATGCGCGACCAGGTAGGTCCCTGAGCGAGGCTGATCTGGACGCCCTGTATGGGGCGGCCCCGACCTTCCTCGCTTTAGGAGACATAAATGCTAAACACAGAGAGTGGAACAGCAGGCGAGCCACACAGAATGGTACAATTCTTTATAACCACCAATTAAATCACAACTACCAAATTCATGCTCCCATGGAGCCCACACACGACACAGGGCGTGTGGGGGTTCTCCCAGATGTTCTAGACATCGTTATTAATAAACGTGTGAACTCGGGATTCGAACTCGAAGTTGTACACGACTTAACATCTGACCACTTCCCTATTCACTTAATTTTTGACGACGCAAATGTCGAATCAAATCCACCTCGCAAAGTTAGGGATTACAAAAATGCAGATTGGGTCAGTTTTAAAAATTTTTTGTCACTAAATCTTTCAGAACTTGATGAAATAAATAATAGTGATAATTTAGAAACCGCTATAACAAATTTTACCGCGAAAATTCAAGATGGAATTAGCCAGTGCATCCCAGAAAAGGAGGTTAAGTTAGTGCATGACGAGCTGCCAGCATACATTTGCGATATGATATCGCAAAAGAACAGACTGCGCCGCGAATACACACGGCGACGCACGCACATTATCAAACGCAGAATCAACGAGCTTCAAACTGCTATATCAGATGAACTCTCGTTGTGGCGTAGCAGCCAGTGGGAAGCCAAAATCGCGAAGCTCAATGTACAGGACGGGAGTGCCTGGGCAATGACTAAGCGAATTTTGAATAAATTTGATAAAATTCCACCCCTCCAAACAAATAATGGACTTGCATTTCTTCCCCAGGACAAGGCGCATGCTTTCGCAAGCACCTTAGAAACAGCATTCCAGCCCAATTTGCAGCCTTGCGACAGGCCATTCACTGCACAAATTTACCGCGAACTCCGCGCTAAACTGCACCAGCCCACTATCTCTGAGCCTCTCCCCACCCAGGCCCAAGAAATTAAGCGTGCTATCAAGAATATGAAGCCGCGAAAAGCCCCTGGGAACGACGGCATACAAGCAGTTGTTCTCAAACAGCTTCCAGACGAAGCCTTAGAATATCTGGCTGAATGCATTAATGCAATGCTCAGACTGAATATTTTTCCCTCCCAGTGGAAGGAAGCTAAAGTAATAGTCTTCCACAAGCCGGGCAAGGACAAAACACTGCCCCAGAACTACAGGCCAATAAGCCTCTTAAGTACTGTGTCTAAAGTTGCGGAGCGCATAATTTTACACAGACTCAAAATACACATACACGAACATAACTTGCTGCCAAATGAGCAATTTGGCTTTCGCAGTGCTCATTCGACTACCCATCAACTGGTCCGTCTTACCGAAGAGATAACCAGCGCATTCAACGTCCAAGACTACGTAGTTGCTACGTTTCTCGATGTAGAAAAGGCCTTTGATAGAGTTTTTCATGCAGGGCTAATATATAAAATGTATGAAGCAAACTTCCCGGATTGCTACACTAAACTCATTGCATCCTATCTAGCAGGCAGAACCTTTAGAGTGTCATCTGAAGGGGCAACGTCTGACCTAAAATTAATTAAAGCCGGAGTGCCGCAGGGCAGCATCCTAGGCCCAGTACTATTTAATATATATGTACGCGACATGCCTCGCCCCGCACACAGACTAGTCAAGCTAGGCTGCTATGCAGACGACACTGTACTGTATAGCAGATCTCATAACCTACAGCTGGCCACTACCAGGCTCCAGACTGCGCTCACTGAAGTTGAACAGTGGTGTACAGCCTGGCGCATAAAAGTAAACACGACCAAGTCTGAGGCGATTGTGTTTACACGCAAAAACCTCCCGCCAGCCGACAACAGGCCGCAACTACGTCTATTTGATGAGCCAATCCCTCACAAGGACGTAGTTAAATACCTAGGTGTCCACATGGATAGGAAACTCCTGTGGAGACAGCACATTGACATTAAACAAACCCAAGCTCAGGTTAGAATGCGCGCATTATATCCTGTAATGAGCAGGCGATGTGGCAGCACAGTCAAAAACGGATTACTGCTCTACAAAGCTCTCATACGCCCGATAATCACGTATGCAGCCCCAGTCTGGGCTACTGCTGCATACTGCCATCTAATAAAACTGCAGCGAGTTCAGAATAGGTGCATTCGAATCGCTGCAGACGCCCCGATATACTGTCCAGTAGAGAACTTGCACAGCGAAACTAACACTGAAACTTTGCAAGATTTTTATATCCGCACAACCCAAAATTTTTACGATAAATGCGTGAATAATTTAAATCCACATATTTCCTCCCTTGGAAACTACGACCCAAATAATACACAGAAGTATAAGCTTCCGAAATCAATCCTGGCGCACCGCCCGCCGTAGCTGCGGGCGAGGCGCCCTCTGATTGGCCGAGCCTGACAGCCAATCAGCGCGCGACCCCCCCCAAACAAAACTAGTTGCCGGCGCTCGGAGCAGCTCTACAGTTCCGCTCCTAGCTTCGTTCGGAGATGATGTAGTCCTGCTGCTCATCCTGAAAGTAGTCAGAATAGTCCAGAATTCCGCCCCCAGTTTTGAACGACCGCGTCGTGCGACGGATAGGTTTTAAATTGAGTGTGTGACACCCAGAGGCGCAGCGTCTCGCTGCCTAGCCGCGGCCCTGGCTAACTCAGTCCCAGGGTCGTAGGTCAGTGGGTGCTCCACTCCCTTCCTTTGCTAGGCGATCGTAATAAATCCTGTAGGAATAATTATTATTGTTATTATTTAATTAGCTAACATGGCGACCTCGAGTGACGTAGAATTCCGCGAAACCTCTTCTCTTGAACAAGGTGTTCTCAAGAGAAAGAGTAGCGACGAACACATCAGAGTCACAAAAATTCAGTCCCTGAATCACCATGTCACAGGTGATGTGACAACAGGCAGCCAGACACCAGGCAGCTCGCCTCCATGCAGTCAGATACCGCCGGGCGTGGCGCAGGATCACCCAGCCCTGACAGACACCTCCACTGCACAACAGGGCGCGAATCCCTTTCGCACTGCCCCAATCACAGTCACCCACACAGCCGCGCTGCCATATGAGCGGCTGTACGACCAGTTCAACAGGCTAGGATTAATTTTCTCAGCGAAAAACACCAACAGGGGGACACTGTACTATTTCACCAATGTGCAGCAGTACCATGCAGCCATTAAAGTACTTGATGAAATAAAGGCCGAGTATTTTATTACACGCGTGCAGGCAGACAAACCGTTGAAATATGTGCTTAAGGACATCCCAGGGGGAACTAGCACTGCCAGAATTACCCAGGACCTACTGGCTCAAAACATACCAGTACTATCAGTCTACCAAATGTACGACTGGACTCGTCGTCCAATAAACATGTACCAACTAGATGTACCGCAGGGCAGCGAGTCATTAATGAGTACATTGACCACTGTCATTGGACTCAGAGTGAGGCTGGTGGACTACCGATATAAAAATACACCACTCCAGTGTACGAATTGCTGTCTTCTTGGGCATATAGCAAAACAATGCCGCAAACAGCCAGTGTGCCCGCAATGTGCCGGCCCACACAAACTACAGGAGGACTGTCCCCGCCCGCCACACTGTGCCAGATGTAACATGGCACATAATGCCAGATACATGGGCTGCCCCGATTACCAACGGGAGCTGCAGAGGCGCCGTCCTAGGGGGCAGCAGCAGCAGCAGCACCAGCAGCAGCAGCACCAACAATGGACCCGGCGTCCAAATAGACGCCCTCAGTGGCAGACACAACATGCCGAGGACCGTGCACCTGCCTACCAGCAAACGGAGTCACAAACCCAACCCGCCAACGTGGCTCATGAGCCAGGGTGGAATGTGGTCACATCACGGCGTAAACAAAACCCGCAATACAACACCCGACCACAAGGAGGGCAAACCTCTGGCTACAGAGATGACTGGGACCCTCGCAGCGATAACAGGTACCAGGCCCTGAAACAGGACTTCCCGGAACTATGGGAGCCAACACAGTGGGAGCGTCGAAAGGCAGCTCGCCAAAGTCAACAGGCTGGTACACCCCGCAGTACAGGAAACCAGCATGCACAGCGCCAGCCACGTCAGGCCAGACCAGTTGCCCAACCATCAAGCCAGGCAGGAAGGCTGCGCCACCGCTCTGCTCCAGCAGAAAATAATATACAACAACCAATGCAACAGGCTTGCGTGCAGTCGCCAGTTATTTCCACACCGGCTCCTAAGGTGCCTGTCACCCACAACGAACCAGCTACAACTGTCGTGGTACAGCCAAATTCAGCAGCAATCAGGCCAGCAGCCCCCATTGTGGCACGCAGCATGCCATTGCCACAACCTCCAGTACACATCACACCAGAGAGGATAGCCACAAATTATCGAGACTGCCAAGTCCTTCAAGGCACTCTCACGAAAGTAGCAGGTGCACACCCTGCTGTCATGGAAATTGCGCAAAAACTTTGCAACCTACTAACGGCCTGGCTTGACACTTCAGTCGCGGCGGACCGCAGAATTCACCTCGCCGTGGACCTAATTATGGCCATGGCACCAGTCGCACCTGCTCCTCAAGATGGAGCACAATAACAAATTAACATTAAAGACGATCGCCACCTGGAATGCACGCAGTGTGCGAAACAAAACGCCTGAACTTCAGGAATTTCTGCGAGAGCATGATGTCCAGATACTAGCACTAACAGAAACCCATCTTTCGTCAACTGAAAAATTATTCCTACCTGGGTACATCATCCACAGAAAGGACAGGGACAACCAGGGTGGAGGGGTTGCCTTGGCTGTCCGCACCAATCTAATACACCATGAAGTACAACTTCCTGACTTAGGCCGCATAGAGGCAGTAGCAATCTCTATATCACTTAAAGGCAAGAAATGTACTATCATTTCAGCCTACGCTCCCCCAGGACGCTCAATCACAGCTGAAAACCTCCAAATCCTAGCCACTTGCACCTCTTCCTTCCTCCTACTAGGTGATTTAAATGCAAAACACCCTGCGTGGAACTGCGCCCGAACTACAAGTAATGGCAGAGTGCTGTTTGCACACCAGCAGCTACACCAATACATGGTCTGCGCTCCCTACCATCCTACCCGCTATCCTGAAAATCCCAGGCAATATCCTGATATCCTAGATTTCACCATTTATTATAACACAAATTTCATCTACGAACTTGAAGTAATCCACGAGCTGCACTCAGACCATCTACCAGTCATTGCTACACTTGAAGATGTTTACACAAAAACCGCCCAAACCAAACGCACCTATAATTTCCGCAAAGCAGACTGGCCGCGACTCAACTCCTTTATAGAAAATAACCTATTCCCTGTTCCTACCATTACAGTGGCTGCGGACTTGCAGCAGTACTCTGCCAAATTATCTAGGACCCTATCCCAAGCAATAAATACTTTTATTCCAACCACGAAAAAGAAAGTGGATGCTACTGCCCTCCCCCCGCAACTAAAACAGCTAATCACAGCCAAAAACCAGGCGAAGCGCCGATGGCAACGCAACAGATGCCCAGCGCTCAAGAAGGTATACACCGACCTGTACAATGAATTTCAAGCCAAACTTAGTGTACATCGAGCCACTCAATGGGATGCGAAAGTGCAACAGCTCTCTACAGCCAACAACACACTCTGGAAAGTGGCGAAAAACCTGTCCTCCAAGCCCACAATTATCCCGCCTATCCAACTTCCTACTGGAAACATGGCTTTCTCGCCTAAAGATAAAGCTACAGTACTTGCTGACTGCCAAGAACAGGCCTTCCAACCCAACATCCTACCAAACAATCCCCCCCACTCCCTCCTAATAACGGAGCAAGTAGCGGCCATGCGACTCACACCTGCAACCTCAGAACCCCTTCTAACGACAGAAGCGGAAGTCAGAAGAATCATAAAATCTCTGAAGACTAATAAAGCTCCAGGAACAGATAAAATCCCTTCCCTTGTCCTAAAACACCTCAAAATCCCAGCTCTTCAAGCAATAGCAGCCTGCATAAATGGCATCCTTCTCACCAACTCCTGGCCTAACAATTGGAAGGAGGCAAAAATCATTCTGCTTCCCAAGCCTGGCAAAAATCCGCAACTCCCGTCCAGCTACCGACCAATAAGCCTGCTCAACACCATCTCGAAAGTAGCTGAGAAAATAATAGCACGCCGCATCCAATTACACCTGGAAGAGCAACAAGTGCTCCCAGACTTTCAATTTGGCTTTAGAGCTCGCCACTCCACCACTCAACAGCTCGTTAGAATAGTTGAGCATATAACACAGGCCTTTGACTGGCGCCACTACACCGCGGCAGTCTTCCTCGATATCGAAAAGGCCTTCGATCGTGTCTGGCATGACGGACTTTTATACAAACTCCAAGCCATAAAACTCCCAGATACGTATATCAAAACCTTGGACGCATACCTAAGTAAACGATCTTTTCGTGCAAGCATCCCAGGAGCCACATCTACTCCACGTAAAATATTAGCTGGTGTACCACAAGGCAGTGTACTTGGCCCCATGCTCTTCAATATATATGTCTCTGACTTACCGAAACTGCCCAGAGCCAACATCGCGTGTTTTGCGGATGACACCATGTTGTATGCTAGTTCAACTCAATCGCAACAAGCAGTCAGGCGCCTACAAGAATCACTGAATCTGTTAGAATCGTGGTTCACAGATTGGAGAACAGCTATCAATGTCGACAAATGTGAGGCGATCGTCTTTACACGCCGGAAGGTACCGGCAAACCTACCTCAGCTACGCCTCTTTAACAACAATATACACTACAAAACCTGTGTCAAATACCTGGGAGTCCACATGGATAAGAGCCTAACTTGGAGCAAACAGGTATCGAATAAACAAGCACTCGCGAATGCAAGACTGGCAACTTTATATCCTCTCTTAAACCACAAGGGAAGTCTAAGCATTAAAAATAGCAAATTACTGTACACAGCCTGCGTGAAACCCATCATGACCTATGCGGCTCCAGCGTGGGGCTACGCAGCGAAAACGCACTTAAATAAACTGCAGGTGGTGCAGAATAAGGCTCTTAGAAAAATCGCGCATGTGCCTAACTATGCTCCCATGAAGAGAGTACACACAGAGATTCGCATAGACACCATGCACGAACAGTTTATTAAACAAGCTGTAGCCTTTTATAAAACAGTGGAATCACACACAAATCCCCTAATAAACAGGCTAGGTCGTTATCACCCAGAAGATGTACGAAAATACAAAAGGCCAAAGCATATTCTATGCGAGAAACCGCCCTGAACGAGTCGAAAAATCACCGTGGTCCGCACCAGCACTGATTGGCTGGCCGCGCGCAGGGGGCGTGGCCTCGGGGTAGCTGTAGCTCGTTGCGGACTGTTCAGAAAACTTCAGGAACCAAAAACTTGTCACGCATCGATTCACTAAAATGTAAATAACTTCTGCAATATTCAACGCAGAAACAAAAAAAAAAAACACCAAAATAATCAGCAGAAAACACTCGTGCCGTCATAGTACATAACTGCGCCCGGCGCATTGCAAACACTTTAAGATAAACTGTTAAAAACTCAGCGGCATCGCTCAGCTTTAATTCTACGTATTTTTTCCCTCTTTCATTATTAGTGTTATTAGTGTTTTAGTTCTAATTTTACAACGTAATTTCTCTCCCTATACCCTGACATCTTTACCACCAGGAAGTGCTTCGTCCCCCCCCCCTGCGCCGCCAGGGGAGCTCACAGAGACGCCGCCCACAGTGCCTGTCAGCAGGGGAGATGGCACCAAGACCCTGCCATGGTTCCCGCAGCCACATAGTGCAACAGCCACGTTATCATGCCCTTCCAATTTATTTTAGTGCTTCACTCTTTCGCATCCTAACATCCCCCCATAGTGTATATCAACATCTCCCTAGTAGTTGTAATAATAATAATAGTCAACCATCGTAAAAATTCATTCCCATTTTCTCAATTATTGCACAGTGACGCCAACCACAGCACCAGTGCTTCAGTGCTTCATAGATGCTGCATTGGCATGCCAATGCCAACCCAGTATCCCCCCCACTCCTACTAATTATAGAGTGTTGTATATATGTGTTTCTACTTTTAGTTGCAGGTCGCGCCAGGAGTTCCTGCCGCCCTCGGTGTCACCGAGGCAATTGTCAAATTCGCACAACCCTGCTGTGTACTTGCTCGGAGAGCACCAACATAGCTTTTCCAGGAATCCCACCTGGAAGGGTTATAGCCTACTATACCTCTTCCGCGTCCATATTTTCCCATCGGTCGCGCTAGCTTTTCAGATTACAGGTAACAGGTTTCCTCCAGTGCGTCGCTGGTTTACTGTTGCCTAACCCTTTGCTACACCCCATAGGCTGTAGGAGTGCTAAGTTCGCACTACTACAGGCTTTATCGCGCCAGACGCACGTCGCCATGACTCCTCCCCCTCCCTCCCAGGAGCGGGAGGAGTCAATGGCAGTTTTATATATTGTCTACTTAAGCGTATAGGTCCCACCTGGCACGCATCAATTCCCTCAAGTCAAATCATTCCCATTTGGTTAGCAGGGCTCACAAACACTTCGGCTGTGTGAGACTGAATTCAGCGTGGAGGGGCTGTGGTCTCAAGAAAAAGGAGCAGCTCTACCTCCCGCGCCGGCCTTCCACGGACTCGTGGCAGGCCGGCAAACAAATCTGCCTATGCTTACGCATAATTAAGGGCAGTGTGTGCATTACAAATGAAACAAAGCTCGCGTACAATACACATGTGTGCTGGCAGCTCTTATATAATTAAATAATAGGTAAATGTTATTTCATATAAATTTAATGTTTCACCCCCTTAGTATAAGTTAATAAATTAAGAACATAAGCGCCTGAATTATCATACATGACAATTAATTATGTGATTATGTAATAACCAAACATAATTATAATAATTCAAAATGGTCCGAAGCACGCAGGTGTATGTACTAACCTGCCTCAGGGTTCACTGCCTGTGTTGTTAGGGCTGACTCTTTATGCCTGATGGGCATGGCCCGCCTGGCAGGCCTCACCTCCAGCGCCGGTCGTGTTTCTGATGGCATGAGATTTTGAATTACACCTAAATAAACACACAGATGGCTGTAATACATGTGATAACCAAACATGATGCTTATTCAAAATGGTCCGAAGCACGCAGGTGTATGTTCTAACCTGCCTCAGGGTTCACTGCCTGTGTTGTTAGGGCTGACTCTTTATGCCTGATGGGCATGGCTCGCCTGGCAGGCCTCACCTCCAGTGCCGGTCGTGTTTCTGATGGCATGAGATTTTGAATACCAGCTACCATTGCAACTAGTGTGACATCGCACACACACAACATGCATACCAAACGATATGTATGCGTGTGTATATATATGTATATATGTCTGAGCGTGTATATATATATATATACATAACACAAATTTTTTTTTTTTTTCCCCTTCTCAAACACCAGGCTGGCTGGCAGCCTGGGGGAAACGACTAAAGTCGCCCCCGAAACAACCAGTGCCACCAAACTAAATGCGGACAAAATGTCCAAGCTCCCGCCCACTTGCTTAGTAGTCTTTCTACTCTGTCCAACTCTTCTTCCAGAACCATCCTTCTGTTTCCTGTAACCAACCTGCTTGTAATTAATGCATGAAATTTTGCATCCCGCATGTCAGTGCCCAGGGTTTTCCCTGTGTCTATGCAGGTTTTACCTGGGCCCAACTTATCTAGTTTTTAACTTAGAATAGTCAGTGAGGGGAGTTAGTCATGGCTAAAACGTTGCCATGGCTGGCCAATCCCCTCCTAGCACATGATGCATGCTTCCTCTCCTGCATGGTTCATAACCTGCATGCTTAGAGCGTATAGGCTTCGGCCTGAGACGCACTTAGAGTCTTCCCTACCCAGACCCCTCCCAAACACACTTAGTTATTAGTTAGGTTAGGAAAAAAAAAAAAAAAAAAAGAGAAAAATGAAAAAGAAAAGGAGAGTTCCAGCTGCGCTTCGGTAGAGGACGGACGTGTCCCGGAGCTGCTCGCCGTGAATTTATAGATCGTCGACGCCCAAGCTGTGGTTAGCACTTCTTAGTGCTACCCAGCGGTGTACTGAAAGGTGCCTGTGTGCTACATGCGCACAGGCGGTAAGAGTGAGCTGTGGTGAAGTAAGTTTTGGCAACCAACAACTCGGCAACACCCGGGGAGCTAGCTCCCCTATAGCCTAGCCTGAACCCGGCTAACTTAGCCCCGGGGGACGGTCAGTGGGTGGACCCGAGCGTAGGCTACCACGACGACGACATGAGCGACGCTGTCGAGATGACAGAAAGCGAGGCCCCCTCAGGGCCTAGCACCGATCAATCCAGTGGCTGGAGTGTTGCCACTGGTAAGCGCAACAAGCGCCTGCACACGGAGGTGTCCGGTGCAGGCAGCAGCGACGACGAGGCGGGCCCCTCCCCCCCTCGCCCACAACCAACTGCAGGCCATGCCGCCGGAGCTGCGGCACAGCCCAAAAAGCTCCGAGTGAAGCCCCTGTTCGTGTTTTTAGACCAGGGGCACACGTACCCAAGGGTATACACCGCCCTCAAGCAGGCCCTGGCGGAAAAGTTCACCTGCCAAAACCGCGGCAAGGACGAGATCCAGGTCAATCCTGCGTCCGTCCCGGACTACCAAAGGGCAGTCCAGGCCCTTAAGGCGATAGGCGCCCAGCACTCCGTCCTCCTTCAGAGTGACGAAGTGCCCAAGAAATTCGTCTTGCGCGGAGTACACCGCCACACCCCGACCGATTTCCTCCAGGAGGAATTTGCAGCCCTGAACCTGCCTGTCCAGAACCACTGGTTCTTGGAGAACAGGCTGCGCAGGGAAAAATGCGACGCCCTGGTCATTGAGGTGCCTCAGACGTGCGATTCTGAGCGCATCTACTCCCTGACAGAGTTCGGCGGCATGCTGGTGCGTGTCGTCGACTACAGGCGCCCCTCAGGCCCCGCCCAATGCAGCGTTTGCCAACGCTATAACCATGTTGGCAAGGCCTGCCATGCTGCCCCAGTGTGCCGGTGGTGCAGCGGGCCACACCGCGCCCCCGACTGCCCCAATGGGGGCAACCCGGACCACAAGAAGTGTGCTCATTGCAAAGAGGCACACTGCGCCAATTTCAAGGGCTGCCATGCCTATAAGAAGGAGACCCGCCGTCACCTGCCCCCCGACGTCCGCAAGAGGCGCGAGCAACAGTATCGCCGCGACGTGCGGGAAAATAGGCGGGCTGCTGCCCAGCCTCCGCAGTCAGGCCCCTCAGGCTACCAGGGCCCCCCCAGGCAGAATCCCTGGGGCCCCCCCAGGTACCCACCGCCCGCCACTTTCGGCCAGTACATGGCCCAGGCTGGCGTCAACCCCTGGACACCTCTGCAGCAGTGCAGCCAGGGGTACAACGAGCTGGAGTACCCAGTCCTGGCCAACAACCCTTGGCTGCGCAAGCCAAGGGGGCCCCAGGGGCCCAAGAAAAATGCCACTGGCCACAAAAATGGCCAGGGCAAACCGCAGCAGCCCCCCCAGGAGAGGGCACAGCAGCCTGCTCGCGATAAGCAGCCTGCCCAGCCCAAGCCGCTGGCCACCAGACTGGCTCCAGCAGCCCCGGCGCAGCGAACGCCCCCGCCCAGGCAGCCCCAGGTAGCACCTGCTCCTGAGGCTGACATGCTGATCGACTTGGCCTCAGAGCAGCCGACAGCCCCGCCCATGCGCACGGAGCAGCCAGCCCAACCTGGCTTGGCTGACTTCATGCAAGTACTGACAAAGTCGAGTACCTTTAACAAGGACTCGACACTGGCCGAAACAATCGTCCCCATGTGCCAGTTGATGGTAATATGGTGCGACCCAGCCATCTCCCTGCCTGACAAAGTCCAAGCCATGATGGGCTTCGTACAAACACTTGCTGCCAAGCTTAATGGCAGCTCGTAATCCGGCCCAGTGTTGCATACCAACCGCGGCCCATAGTCTTAAGTCCCTCCTATTCTGGAATGCACGCGGCATTAAAAATAAAATGCCGGAATTAATTCACCATTTAGAAAAATACAAAATAAAAATAGCTGCGATTAATGAAACCCACTTAACTCCGACTGATAGAATTACTATATTAAATTATGTAATCTATAGGCGCGACAGAGTAAATCACAGAGGCGGAGGAGTGGCTCTTCTTGTTCATAAAAGTATGAAGCACACAGAGTGGCAGCTCCCCGCTTTTCACAATCTTGAAGCGATAGCCATTAACCTAACTATTAACAGGCAAAACATAAAAATTATTTCTATGTATGCGCGACCAGGTAGGTCCCTGAGCGAGGCTGATCTGGACGCCCTGTATGGGGCGGCCCCGACCTTCCTCGCTTTAGGAGACATAAATGCTAAACACAGAGAGTGGAACAGCAGGCGAGCCACACAGAATGGTACAATTCTTTATAACCACCAATTAAATCACAACTACCAAATTCATGCTCCCATGGAGCCCACACACGAAACAGGGCGTGTGGGGGTTCTCCCAGATGTTCTAGACATCGTTATTAATAAACGTGTGAACTCGGGATTCGAACTCGAAGTTGTACACGACTTAACATCTGACCACTTCCCTATTCACTTAATTTTTGACGACGCAAATGTCGAATCAAATCCACCTCGCAAAGTTAGGGATTACAAAAATGCAGATTGGGTCAGTTTTAAAAATTTTTTGTCACTAAATCTTTCAGAACTTGATGAAATAAATAATAGTGATAATTTAGAAACCGCTATAACAAATTTTACCGCGAAAATTCAAGACGGAATTAGCCAGTGCATCCCAGAAAAGGAGGTTAAGTTAGTGCATGACGAGCTGCCAGCATACATTTGCGATATGATATCGCAAAAGAACAGACTGCGCCGCGAATACACACGGCGACGCACGCACATTATCAAACGCAGAATCAACGAGCTTCAAACTGCTATATCAGATGAACTCTCGTTGTGGCGTAGCAGCCAGTGGGAAGCCAAAATCGCGAAGCTCAATGTACAGGACGGGAGTGCCTGGGCAATGACTAAGCGAATTTTGAATAAATTTGATAAAATTCCACCCCTCCAAACAAATAATGGACTTGCATTTCTTCCCCAGGACAAGGCGCATGCTTTCGCAAGCACCTTAGAAACAGCATTCCAGCCCAATTTGCAGCCTTGCGACAGGCCATTCACTGCACAAATTTACCGCGAACTCCGCGCTAAACTGCACCAGCCCACTATCTCTGAGCCTCTCCCCACCCAGGCCCAAGAAATTAAGCGTGCTATCAAGAATATGAAGCCGCGAAAAGCCCCTGGGAACGACGGCATACAAGCAGTTGTTCTCAAACAGCTTCCAGACGAAGCCTTAGAATATCTGGCTGAATGCATTAATGCAATGCTCAGACTGAATATTTTTCCCTCCCAGTGGAAGGAAGCTAAAGTAATAGTCTTCCACAAGCCGGGCAAGGACAAAACACTGCCCCAGAACTACAGGCCAATAAGCCTCTTAAGTACTGTGTCTAAAGTTGCGGAGCGCATAATTTTACACAGACTCAAAATACACATACACGAACATAACTTGCTGCCAAATGAGCAATTTGGCTTTCGCAGTGCTCATTCGACTACCCATCAACTGGTCCGTCTTACCGAAGAGATAACCAGCGCATTCAACGTCCAAGACTACGTAGTTGCTACGTTTCTCGATGTAGAAAAGGCCTTTGATAGAGTTTTTCATGCAGGGCTAATATATAAAATGTATGAAGCAAACTTCCCGGATTGCTACACTAAACTCATTGCATCCTATCTAGCAGGCAGAACCTTTAGAGTGTCATCTGAAGGGGCAACGTCTGACCTAAAATTAATTAAAGCCGGAGTGCCGCAGGGCAGCATCCTAGGCCCAGTACTATTTAATATATATGTACGCGACATGCCTCGCCCCGCACACAGACTAGTCAAGCTAGGCTGCTATGCAGACGACACTGTACTGTATAGCAGATCTCATAACCTACAGCTGGCCACTACCAGGCTCCAGACTGCGCTCACTGAAGTTGAACAGTGGTGTACAGCCTGGCGCATAAAAGTAAACACGACCAAGTCTGAGGCGATTGTGTTTACACGCAAAAACCTCCCGCCAGCCGACAACAGGCCGCAACTACGTCTATTTGATGAGCCAATCCCTCACAAGGACGTAGTTAAATACCTAGGTGTCCACATGGATAGGAAACTCCTGTGGAGACAGCACATTGACATTAAACAAACCCAAGCTCAGGTTAGAATGCGCGCATTATATCCTGTAATGAGCAGGCGATGTGGCAGCACAGTCAAAAACGGATTACTGCTCTACAAAGCTCTCATACGCCCGATAATCACGTATGCAGCCCCAGTCTGGGCTACTGCTGCATACTGCCATCTAATAAAACTGCAGCGAGTTCAGAATAGGTGCATTCGAATCGCTGCAGACGCCCCGATATACTGTCCAGTAGAGAACTTGCACAGCGAAACTAACACTGAAACTTTGCAAGATTTTTATATCCGCACAACCCAAAATTTTTACGATAAATGCGTGAATAATTTAAATCCACATATTTCCTCCCTTGGAAACTACGACCCAAATAATACACAGAAGTATAAGCTTCCGAAATCAATCCTGGCGCACCGCCCGCCGTAGCTGTGGGCGAGGCGCCCTCTGATTGGCCGAGCCTGACAGCCAATCAGCGCGCGACCCCCCCCAAACAAAACTAGTTGCCGGCGCTCGGAGCAGCTCTCACTTTCACTTTCAGCTCGAGGATGTAGGTTTCCGCTCCTCACGCAGCAGTTGGTAGCACTTATTTTCCACCCCCAGTTTTGAACTACCGCGTTCGGTCACTTCGTAGGGCATTAATATATGAGTGTGTGACACCCGAGGCTTAGTGCCTCGTGCCTAGCCGCGAAGCCCTGGCTAACTTAGTCCCAGGGCGGGTCGGACTGTGGGTGCTCCACTCCCTTGTTTTTTGCTAGGAGGTACGCCGTAAAAAAAAATCCCATAGGCTTTTATAAAAATTTTCTATTTTTCTTTCTATCATGGCATCAGGGGGGGATGTTGAATTTACTGATGCTTCGGCTCAACCCCGCCCCACCCTAAAAAGGGGATGTGAAGGCACCGATGACAGGGCCACAAAAATACAAATACAAGGTCACGACCACCAGAACATGTCAACACATGCCCTGGTCCAGTCCACAAGCGGCCAAAATGCCCCGAGAGGCGCAACAATGGGCGACAAAATTCAAGACGCAGCCCAGCAAAATCAGGCTCCCACAGGCGTCCCTGTGTACAGGTCGGCCCCCATTACTGTGAGGCACGATGCCAACATGCCCTATGAGGCAATGTTTGACAGATTCACCCAGCTAGGACTAAAATTTAATGCCAAAAACACGCAGCGAGGTACTATGTACTATTTTGAGTCGGTACCTCAATACCAAACGGCGCTCAAGGCGGTAAATGAGTCAGGCGCCGAATATTTCGTCACGCGGGCCACGGAGGACAAGCCACTCAAATACGTCTTGAAAGACATACCCAGTGGCACCAACATCGCCAGGATCACTAGCGATCTACTCGCACAACATGTACCAGTGATTGTGGTACATCAAATGTACGACTTTCGGAGACGACCATTAAATATGTATTTACTTGATGTTCCTCAGGGCAACGAGGCTCAAGTACAAAATCTGAGACATGTGATAGGCCTGAAAATCAGAGTTGCTGATTACAGGCACCCAGATGCGCCCCTGCAGTGTGGAAACTGCTTTCAGTTCGGGCATATTACAAAACAGTGTAGGTTTCGTGCTGTTTGTCCGCAATGTGCCGGGCTACACCGACACAGGGAAGACTGCCCTAACCCGCCCAAATGCACCAACTGTGCGCTCAGTCACAATGCAAAGTACAGGGGGTGCCCCGAGTACCTTAAGGCAGTTGAGCGCCGCAAGCCTAAGGACAGAGGTCCTCCGACACAACGATCAAACAATAACAAACAATCACACAGAAATCAGACCGCAAGGCGGTGGGAGCAACCGCCCCCCCCGCCCCCCCAACCCAGACGCCAGCAGCCATCACAAAACACCCTGGATGGCTGGATTATAGCTGGCAAACACAAGGCAGTAAGGCGGCAGCCTGCTCGCCCACAGTACCAGGAGTGGAAGACACCTACCCACAACCGATTTGAGGGTTTTTATGAAGATGAAGAAGAATACCCTGAAATTAACGCCTATCCACCTCGGAAGCACCAGGGCTATGCCAGGCAGCCCAGAAACAGACAAAACAACTGGAGCCCGCCTAAACAACAAAATAGGCGAGACAACATGACCCAGGAGCGAGAACAGCCCGCTAGGGAGCAGAGACAGCCCCGGGCAACAATGCCATTGCCCTCCACCCAAGTGGCCCCGCAACCAGCTGTGCACCAGGCACCTCCGCCCGCACAAGACAACAAAGCTTGTCCTGCACAGCCCAGTGGACAGGTTGGCCTACCTGTTCTGCCTGTTGCAGCCAGTTTACCATTACCCACACCACCACAGTTTGTGACAGCTGAGCAGGCAGCTGAAAATCATAAGGCATGCAATATCCTACACGGCACATTAACCCATGTTGCCAGCCAGCAACCCATTCTTATGGACGTAGCAGCTAAACTCGTCAACCTGCTCACTGCCTGGTTGGACACAACTGTACCTTTGGACAGAAGAATCCACCTAGCAGTTGATCTAATCACTGCCATGTCCTGTGTCTCAAATGCCAGTGCACAATAAGCAAATAAAGATTAAAAATGTTGCCACATGGAATGCTTGTAGCATTCGGAACAAAACGGCGGAATTAGACGAATTTCTTCGGGAACACGACATAGACATAATAGCACTAACTGAAACACACCTCTCACCGACAGACCCTTTGCGACTGCGAGGATACATAATACATAGAAGAGACCGCAACAACCTAGGCGGTGGAGTAGCACTCGCAATAAAAACATCAATTCTACATCATGCCATACAAGTCCCTGACCTAGGGCAAATAGAAGCAGTAGCAGCGACATTGGAAATTAAGGGCCAAAAATGTACAATAATTTCAGCTTATGCACCGCCGGGAAGAACAGTGACAGCCGCCAATCTGCAAGCGCTAGCAACATTTACACCTACCTTCCTCCTCTTAGGAGACCTAAATGCGAAGCACCCGGCCTGGAATTGTACAGGAACAACGAGTAATGGCCGCATCCTGTACAGACATCAAGAACAGAGTGCGTACATGGTCTGTGCTCCCTATCACCCCACCCGCTACCCTACCTCCCCTAATGAGAGGCCTGACATACTAGATTTCACTATCTATAAAAACACAAATTTTATTTATGAATTGGAGGTTATACACGAGCTTCACTCGGATCACATGCCAGTAATAGCTAGGCTAGAAGATGTCGAAGCGCTGGCAACAATACCAAAAACAGGCCGAAACTACAGAAGGGCAAACTGGGACAAATTAAATAATTACATAATTGATCACTTAAATCCCGACACAGAAATATCCTCTCCTGCTGACCTTCAATCCTATTCCGAATCCCTTACCCAAGTGATCACAGAAGCAATAGACAGATCAGTACCACTCATGAAACGTTCAGCTGACTCTACTGTTCTACCACCACACATCAAGCAACTAATTACAAACAAGAACCATGCCCGACGCCGCTGGCAGAGGAACAGATGCGCGGACCTCAAGAGAATATATCAAGAACTACAAACAGAGCTGTACAACAACATAGCTCTACACAAGGCTAGTGTATGGGACGAGAAGCTGGCTCTCCTAACCACCTCAGACAATTCCCTCTGGAAATTAAATAAATCCCTCTCCTCAAAACCTGTCATCATCCCTCCTATCCAGCTTCCCAATGGATCCTTAGCATTCACCCCGCAAGAAAAGGCAGCGGCCCTTGCTGACAGTCAAGAGCAAGCCTTCAGGCCAAATGAGCTGCCACAAAATCAAGACCACACGCAGCAAGTAATAAACAGAGTTATACAGCTTAAAGCCTTGCCTCTACACACAGAACCGCTACTTACGAGTACAGAGGAAGTGCGGAGGTTAGTGAAAGCGCTAAAAAACAACAAAGCGCCGGGCAATGACAAGATAGCAGCCATTGTCCTGAAACAACTCCAACGTCCAGCCCTTCAGGCTATTGTTACCTGTATTAATGGCATCTTAACAACAAACACATGGCCTACAGTGTGGAAAAATGCAAAAATTATCCTCCTTCCCAAACCAGGGAAAGATCCTAGGCTTCCCACCAGTTATCGTCCCATTAGTCTACTAAATACACTATCAAAAGTAGCGGAAAAAATCCTGGCGAATCGACTTCAGCTACACCTAACCACAAACGAAACTCTGCCACACTATCAATTTGGATTTCGCGCCGGCCACTCAACCACACACCAACTAGTCAGAATAGTGGAGCAGATAACATTGTCCTATGATTGGCGCCAGTACACAGCTGCAACCTTCCTGGATATAGAGAAGGCCTTTGATAGAGTGTGGCACGACGGTCTCCTCTATAAGCTACATGAAGCCAAACTCCCAGATACCTATATCCGCACTCTTGATTCCTATCTTCACGACCGCACCTTCCATGCCTGTATTCCTGGCGCGACCTCCACCTCCCGCGCTATTCTAGCCGGCGTGCCACAGGGCAGTGTACTGGGCCCGCTGCTATTTAACATCTATGTAGCAGACTTTCCCACCCTCCCACAAGGGGCTGAAATAGCATGCTACGCCGACGATACCATGCTATACTCCAGCTCCGTCCGACCCCGCACTGCACTACAAAGAGTACAGAATGCATTAGACTCACTGCAACAATGGTTCACAGACTGGAGAACAGCTGTAAATGTAGGAAAATCAAAAGCAATAATATTTGCTCGCCGCAGGATCCCAGCAAATCTACCCAAACTACAGCTCTTTGCTTCGGAAATAAACTTCTTTCCTTGTGTTGAATACCTAGGTGTTCTCATGGATAACAAACTCACATGGAAGGCTCACACACACAGCAAGAAAGCTAAAGCGTATGCAAGACTTGCAAAATTATATCCGCTACTCAATTACAAGAGCACACTCTCCACAGCAAATGCAAAAACATTATATCAGGCATGTGTTCGGCCTATCATGACGTATGCTTCGCCAGCGTGGAGCTACGCAGCGCCAACCAACCTCCGGCCACTACAAATAGTGCAAAATAAAGCACTCCGTACAATAGCCAAAGTACCAATATATGTACCAACAGCGCTTATTCACAAAGAACTCCGTATGGTACCACTGCAAGACATTTATGTTAAGCAAGCTAAATCTTTCTACCAAAAATCTGCCACACATGCAAATCCACTCATACGGCGATTAGGACAATACATGCCAGAAGACATCAGGGTTTACAAGCGCCCGAAACATGTGCTGTGCGAAAAACCACCCTAAAAAACACGTCTCCGAATGCAGAAACTCGCAGCCCCGTCCGCGACACTGTGATTGGCTGAGGGGGCGTGGCTTAGGTAGCCCCTCGGCGTTGCGGACGGTTCAGAAAACTTTCACACAACCACAGTCAGCTCTCGCCCCGACTCGTCGCTACAATGACCGCGCGGCTGAGAATAACACACATAACAAGACATCTACAATGCTAACACTCCACACACAGCTTCCAAGTGGCAACATAGATCATCTAGCAACGGCATCAACACGAAGACAGCGCCACAGATCTTCTGCAGCAGTGCCGACTCAGTGTTGCAGAGACACCGACCATAGTGCCTGCAGCCCTGTGAGAGATCTACTGTTGCAGCACGAAGCCAGCAATTCCCCAAGAGGCTCGTACCCCCACATTCCCTGATAAGTGTTATGTTTTAGTGTTTAAATTAATTTCGCTACGTAATAAAATTGTCCCCAGTGCTCCCAACCCCCTAACTAAATTTTTAGTGCACCGTTTAATAAATATTTCTCAACATCAATAATGCCCTCTTCTCTCTCTCTACATTCTTGCCTAGTGCTTGTATTTTTAGTGAGATAAAAGTTGTTTCGCAACGTAATTAATTTTTGTCCCCAGTGCTCCCAACTCCCTTGTAAATTATTATTAGTGCCTCGCCTAAATAATATTTCGCAACGTACGTATAAGTTCAAATCCTTGCCTTACAACACAGAGACGCCAACCACAGCACCAGTGTTGTCCCAACCTATCACGATCTTGACAATCTGTCCTAGTGGCAGTATAAAAATGTATTAGTTTTTGAGTTTACAGGTGGCGCCGGCTGGAGCCGCGCACTCGGTGCTCCGAGATCAGCCTCCACATCGCACTTGCCTGTAGTGCACAGGTAATATGTTTACCCCAACAATACCGCTTCTCGCCATCCCAGCTTGAAGTGGCACACCCTCCCACTTCCCCGTCCCCTCCATACTGGGATATCGGGCGCGTTAACTGTCCACACTCGCGCAACAGGTTTCCTCCAGTGCGTCACTGGTTTACTGTTGCACCCCACTTTGCTAACCCCTTAGTGGCTGCAGGGGCACTAATTGGCAGTGCCTCTGCAGCCTTCCCTCGCACTCAGATGCAAGCCACCGCCTGTCACTTCCCCCTCCCTCCCAGGGGGGGGACGTGACATGGCATTTTTACAGATTTTCAACCTAAGCGTATAGGCTTGTTCCTGGCACGCGTAAATTCCTCCAGTCAAATCACCCCCATTTTGAGGACCCACTCCTTCACAGGTTGTGTGGGACTGACTTCTGCGTGGAGGGGCAGTTGTCATAAAAAAAAAAAAAAAATTGGAGCAGCTCTCAGATCTCAGTCCAGCTCGAGGATGTAGGTTTCCGCTCCTCACGCAGCAGTTGGTAGCACTTATTTTCCACCCCCAGTTTTGAACTACCGCGTTCGGTCACTTCGTAGGGCATTAATATATGAGTGTGTGACACCCGAGGCTTAGTGCCTCGTGCCTAGCCGCGAAGCCCTGGCTAACTTAGTCCCAGGGCGGGTCGGACTGTGGGTGCTCCACTCCCTTGTTTTTTGCTAGGAGGTACGCCGTAAAAAAAATCCCATAGGCTTTTATAAAAATTTTCTATTTTTCTTTCTATCATGGCATCAGGGGGGGATGTTGAATTTACTGATGCTTCGGCTCAACCCCGCCCCACCCTAAAAAGGGGATGTGAAGGCACCGATGACAGGGCCACAAAAATACAAATACAAGGTCACGACCACCAGAACATGTCAACACATGCCCTGGTCCAGTCCACAAGCGGCCAAAATGCCCCGAGAGGCGCAACAATGGGCGACAAAATTCAAGACGCAGCCCAGCAAAATCAGGCTCCCACAGGCGTCCCTGTGTACAGGTCGGCCCCCATTACTGTGAGGCACGATGCCAACATGCCCTATGAGGCAATGTTTGACAGATTCACCCAGCTAGGACTAAAATTTAATGCCAAAAACACGCAGCGAGGTACTATGTACTATTTTGAGTCGGTACCTCAATACCAAACGGCGCTCAAGGCGGTAAATGAGTCAGGCGCCGAATATTTCGTCACGCGGGCCACGGAGGACAAGCCACTCAAATACGTCTTGAAAGACATACCCAGTGGCACCAACATCGCCAGGATCACTAGCGATCTACTCGCACAACATGTACCAGTGATTGTGGTACATCAAATGTACGACTTTCGGAGACGACCATTAAATATGTATTTACTTGATGTTCCTCAGGGCAACGAGGCTCAAGTACAAAATCTGAGACATGTGATAGGCCTGAAAATCAGAGTTGCTGATTACAGGCACCCAGATGCGCCCCTGCAGTGTGGAAACTGCTTTCAGTTCGGGCATATTACAAAACAGTGTAGGTTTCGTGCTGTTTGTCCGCAATGTGCCGGGCTACACCGACACAGGGAAGACTGCCCTAACCCGCCCAAATGCACCAACTGTGCGCTCAGTCACAATGCAAAGTACAGGGGGTGCCCCGAGTACCTTAAGGCAGTTGAGCGCCGCAAGCCTAAGGACAGAGGTCCTCCGACACAACGATCAAACAATAACAAACAATCACACAGAAATCAGACCGCAAGGCGGTGGGAGCAACCGCCCCCCCCGCCCCCCCAACCCAGACGCCAGCAGCCATCACAAAACACCCTGGATGGCTGGATTATAGCTGGCAAACACAAGGCAGTAAGGCGGCAGCCTGCTCGCCCACAGTACCAGGAGTGGAAGACACCTACCCACAACCGATTTGAGGGTTTTTATGAAGATGAAGAAGAATACCCTGAAATTAACGCCTATCCACCTCGGAAGCACCAGGGCTATGCCAGGCAGCCCAGAAACAGACAAAACAACTGGAGCCCGCCTAAACAACAAAATAGGCGAGACAACATGACCCAGGAGCGAGAACAGCCCGCTAGGGAGCAGAGACAGCCCCGGGCAACAATGCCATTGCCCTCCACCCAAGTGGCCCCGCAACCAGCTGTGCACCAGGCACCTCCGCCCGCACAAGACAACAAAGCTTGTCCTGCACAGCCCAGTGGACAGGTTGGCCTACCTGTTCTGCCTGTTGCAGCCAGTTTACCATTACCCACACCACCACAGTTTGTGACAGCTGAGCAGGCAGCTGAAAATCATAAGGCATGCAATATCCTACACGGCACATTAACCCATGTTGCCAGCCAGCAACCCATTCTTATGGACGTAGCAGCTAAACTCGTCAACCTGCTCACTGCCTGGTTGGACACAACTGTACCTTTGGACAGAAGAATCCACCTAGCAGTTGATCTAATCACTGCCATGTCCTGTGTCTCAAATGCCAGTGCACAATAAGCAAATAAAGATTAAAAATGTTGCCACATGGAATGCTTGTAGCATTCGGAACAAAACGGCGGAATTAGACGAATTTCTTCGGGAACACGACATAGACATAATAGCACTAACTGAAACACACCTCTCACCGACAGACCCTTTGCGACTGCGAGGATACATAATACATAGAAGAGACCGCAACAACCTAGGCGGTGGAGTAGCACTCGCAATAAAAACATCAATTCTACATCATGCCATACAAGTCCCTGACCTAGGGCAAATAGAAGCAGTAGCAGCGACATTGGAAATTAAGGGCCAAAAATGTACAATAATTTCAGCTTATGCACCGCCGGGAAGAACAGTGACAGCCGCCAATCTGCAAGCGCTAGCAACATTTACACCTACCTTCCTCCTCTTAGGAGACCTAAATGCGAAGCACCCGGCCTGGAATTGTACAGGAACAACGAGTAATGGCCGCATCCTGTACAGACATCAAGAACAGAGTGCGTACATGGTCTGTGCTCCCTATCACCCCACCCGCTACCCTACCTCCCCTAATGAGAGGCCTGACATACTAGATTTCACTATCTATAAAAACACAAATTTTATTTATGAATTGGAGGTTATACACGAGCTTCACTCGGATCACATGCCAGTAATAGCTAGGCTAGAAGATGTCGAAGCGCTGGCAACAATACCAAAAACAGGCCGAAACTACAGAAGGGCAAACTGGGACAAATTAAATAATTACATAATTGATCACTTAAATCCCGACACAGAAATATCCTCTCCTGCTGACCTTCAATCCTATTCCGAATCCCTTACCCAAGTGATCACAGAAGCAATAGACAGATCAGTACCACTCATGAAACGTTCAGCTGACTCTACTGTTCTACCACCACACATCAAGCAACTAATTACAAACAAGAACCATGCCCGACGCCGCTGGCAGAGGAACAGATGCGCGGACCTCAAGAGAATATATCAAGAACTACAAACAGAGCTGTACAACAACATAGCTCTACACAAGGCTAGTGTATGGGACGAGAAGCTGGCTCTCCTAACCACCTCAGACAATTCCCTCTGGAAATTAAATAAATCCCTCTCCTCAAAACCTGTCATCATCCCTCCTATCCAGCTTCCCAATGGATCCTTAGCATTCACCCCGCAAGAAAAGGCAGCGGCCCTTGCTGACAGTCAAGAGCAAGCCTTCAGGCCAAATGAGCTGCCACAAAATCAAGACCACACGCAGCAAGTAATAAACAGAGTTATACAGCTTAAAGCCTTGCCTCTACACACAGAACCGCTACTTACGAGTACAGAGGAAGTGCGGAGGTTAGTGAAAGCGCTAAAAAACAACAAAGCGCCGGGCAATGACAAGATAGCAGCCATTGTCCTGAAACAACTCCAACGTCCAGCCCTTCAGGCTATTGTTACCTGTATTAATGGCATCTTAACAACAAACACATGGCCTACAGTGTGGAAAAATGCAAAAATTATCCTCCTTCCCAAACCAGGGAAAGATCCTAGGCTTCCCACCAGTTATCGTCCCATTAGTCTACTAAATACACTATCAAAAGTAGCGGAAAAAATCCTGGCGAATCGACTTCAGCTACACCTAACCACAAACGAAACTCTGCCACACTATCAATTTGGATTTCGCGCCGGCCACTCAACCACACACCAACTAGTCAGAATAGTGGAGCAGATAACATTGTCCTATGATTGGCGCCAGTACACAGCTGCAACCTTCCTGGATATAGAGAAGGCCTTTGATAGAGTGTGGCACGACGGTCTCCTCTATAAGCTACATGAAGCCAAACTCCCAGATACCTATATCCGCACTCTTGATTCCTATCTTCACGACCGCACCTTCCATGCCTGTATTCCTGGCGCGACCTCCACCTCCCGCGCTATTCTAGCCGGCGTGCCACAGGGCAGTGTACTGGGCCCGCTGCTATTTAACATCTATGTAGCAGACTTTCCCACCCTCCCACAAGGGGCTGAAATAGCATGCTACGCCGACGATACCATGCTATACTCCAGCTCCGTCCGACCCCGCACTGCACTACAAAGAGTACAGAATGCATTAGACTCACTGCAACAATGGTTCACAGACTGGAGAACAGCTGTAAATGTAGGAAAATCAAAAGCAATAATATTTGCTCGCCGCAGGATCCCAGCAAATCTACCCAAACTACAGCTCTTTGCTTCGGAAATAAACTTCTTTCCTTGTGTTGAATACCTAGGTGTTCTCATGGATAACAAACTCACATGGAAGGCTCACACACACAGCAAGAAAGCTAAAGCGTATGCAAGACTTGCAAAATTATATCCGCTACTCAATTACAAGAGCACACTCTCCACAGCAAATGCAAAAACATTATATCAGGCATGTGTTCGGCCTATCATGACGTATGCTTCGCCAGCGTGGAGCTACGCAGCGCCAACCAACCTCCGGCCACTACAAATAGTGCAAAATAAAGCACTCCGTACAATAGCCAAAGTACCAATATATGTACCAACAGCGCTTATTCACAAAGAACTCCGTATGGTACCACTGCAAGACATTTATGTTAAGCAAGCTAAATCTTTCTACCAAAAATCTGCCACACATGCAAATCCACTCATACGGCGATTAGGACAATACATGCCAGAAGACATCAGGGTTTACAAGCGCCCGAAACATGTGCTGTGCGAAAAACCACCCTAAAAAACACGTCTCCGAATGCAGAAACTCGCAGCCCCGTCCGCGACACTGTGATTGGCTGAGGGGGCGTGGCTTAGGTAGCCCCTCGGCGTTGCGGACGGTTCAGAAAACTTTCACACAACCACAGTCAGCTCTCGCCCCGACTCGTCGCTACAATGACCGCGCGGCTGAGAATAACACACATAACAAGACATCTACAATGCTAACACTCCACACACAGCTTCCAAGTGGCAACATAGATCATCTAGCAACGGCATCAACACGAAGACAGCGCCACAGATCTTCTGCAGCAGTGCCGACTCAGTGTTGCAGAGACACCGACCATAGTGCCTGCAGCCCTGTGAGAGATCTACTGTTGCAGCACGAAGCCAGCAATTCCCCAAGAGGCTCGTACCCCCACATTCCCTGATAAGTGTTATGTTTTAGTGTTTAAATTAATTTCGCTACGTAATAAAATTGTCCCCAGTGCTCCCAACCCCCTAACTAAATTTTTAGTGCACCGTTTAATAAATATTTCTCAACATCAATAATGCCCTCTTCTCTCTCTCTACATTCTTGCCTAGTGCTTGTATTTTTAGTGAGATAAAAGTTGTTTCGCAACGTAATTAATTTTTGTCCCCAGTGCTCCCAACTCCCTTGTAAATTATTATTAGTGCCTCGCCTAAATAATATTTCGCAACGTACGTATAAGTTCAAATCCTTGCCTTACAACACAGAGACGCCAACCACAGCACCAGTGTTGTCCCAACCTATCACGATCTTGACAATCTGTCCTAGTGGCAGTATAAAAATGTATTAGTTTTTGAGTTTACAGGTGGCGCCGGCTGGAGCCGCGCACTCGGTGCTCCGAGATCAGCCTCCACATCGCACTTGCCTGTAGTGCACAGGTAATATGTTTACCCCAACAATACCGCTTCTCGCCATCCCAGCTTGAAGTGGCACACCCTCCCACTTCCCCGTCCCCTCCATACTGGGATATCGGGCGCGTTAACTGTCCACACTCGCGCAACAGGTTTCCTCCAGTGCGTCACTGGTTTACTGTTGCACCCCACTTTGCTAACCCCTTAGTGGCTGCAGGGGCACTAATTGGCAGTGCCTCTGCAGCCTTCCCTCGCACTCAGATGCAAGCCACCGCCTGTCACTTCCCCCTCCCTCCCAGGGGGGGGACGTGACATGGCATTTTTACAGATTTTCAACCTAAGCGTATAGGCTTGTTCCTGGCACGCGTAAATTCCTCCAGTCAAATCACCCCCATTTTGAGGACCCACTCCTTCACAGGTTGTGTGGGACTGACTTCTGCGTGGAGGGGCAGTTGTCATAAAAAAAAAAAAAAAAAAATTGGAGCAGCTCTACCTCCGGCGCCGGCCTTCCACGGACTCGTGGCAGGCCGGCAAAACAAATCTGCCTATGCTTACGCATAATTAAGGGCAGTGTGTGCATTACAAATGAAACAAAGCTCGCGCACAATACACATGTGTGCTGGCAGCTCTTATATAATTAAATAATAGGTAAATGTTATTTCATATAAATTTAATGTTTCACCCCCTTAGTATAAGTTAATAAATTAAGAACATAAGCGCCCTAATTATCATACATGACAATTAATTATGTGATTATGTTATAACCAAACATGATTATAATAATTCAAAATGGTCCGAAGCACGCAGGTGTATGTACTAACCTGCCTCAGGGTTCACTGCCTGTGTTGTTAGGGCTGACTCTTTATGCCTGATGGGCATGGCCCGCCTGGCAGGCCTCACCTCCAGCGCCGGTCGTGTTTCTGATGGCATGAGATTTTGAATTACACCTAAATAAACACACAGATGGCTGTAATACATGTGATAACCAAACATGATGCTTATTCAAAATGGTCCGAAGCACGCAGGTGTATGTTCTAACCTGCCTCAGGGTTCACTGCCTGTGTTGTTAGGGCTGACTCTTTATGCCTGATGGGCATGGCTCGCCTGGCAGGCCTCACCTCCAGTGCCGGTCGTGTTTCTGATGGCATGAGATTTTGAATACCAGCTACCATTGCAACTAGTGTGACATCGCACACACACAACATGCATACCAAACGATATGTATGCGTGTGTATATATATGTATATATGCCTGAGCGTGTATATATATATATATACATAACACAAATTTTTTTTCCCCTTCTCAAACACCAGGCTGGCTGGCAGCCTGGGGGAAACGACTAAAGTCGCCCCCGAAACAACCAGTGCCACCAAACTAAATGCGGACAAAATGTCCAAGCTCCCGCCCACTTGCTTAGTAGTCTTTCTACTCTGTCCAACTCTTCTTCCAGAACCATCCTTCTGTTTCCTGTAACCAACCTGCTTGTAATTAATGCATGAAATTTTGCATCCCGCATGTCAGTGCCCAGGGTTTTCCCTGTGTCTATGCAGGTTTTACCTGGGCCCAACTTATCTAGTTTTTAACTTAGAATAGTCAGTGAGGGGAGTTAGTCATGGCTAAAACGTTGCCATGGCTGGCCAATCCCCTCCTAGCACATGATGCATGCTTCCTCTCCTGCATGGTTCATAACCTGCATGCTTAGAGCGTATAGGCTTCGGCCTGAGACGCACTTAGAGTCTTCCCTACCCAGACCCCTCCCAAATACACTTAGTTATTAGTTAGGTTAGGAAAAAAAAAAAAAAAAAAAAAAAAACGAGAGAAAAATTTTATTTTCACTTTGCTCTTGCATTCTGTAGGATCAGTCTCGTCATGGCAGATACCGCAGCAGCGACTGCAGCACCAGCTGTTGCCCCATCACAGGCAGCTTCCCCGAAGAAAGGCAAGGCTGCGTCGAAGAAGCCACGAGCCAAGCCCGCGCACCCGCGCACATCTGAAATGGTGGCCTCTGCGATCAAGAGCCTCAAGGAAAGGGGCGGCTCATCACTGCAAGCCATCAAGAAATACGTCGCCTCTACCTACAAAGTAGATGCGGAAAAGCTGGCACCTTTCATCAAGAAATACTTGAAGGCAGCAGTGGCTAGCGGCGAGCTTGTCCAAACCAAAGGCAAGGGTGCGTCTGGCTCCTTCAAGCTGGCTTCAGGGACCACCGGTGCTCCGGACCAGCCCAAGGCTCCAAGCGGCAAGCGTGGTGCAGCTGCCCCTAAGGAAAAGAAGCGATCCGTAGCCAAGAAGGCAGCGGTGGGCAAGAAACCAGTCAAGAAGACTCCGCCTACAGCAGAAAAGAAAAAAAAGGCAGCAGCTGCAACCCCCAAGCCCAAGAAGGCACCTTCAAAGGCAAAAAAGGTGTCCAAACCTCCCACGAAGAAACCCCGTGCTCCAAAGCCAAAGAAGGTTGCCCCAAAGAGCAAGTCGCCCAAGAAAGCAGCCCCAAAGCGGAAATGAAGATGCCAGCAGGACCGCTGGCACTTTCTGTGGCACTGTACCACCTTATCGGCCCTTCTAAGGGCCAACAATACTAGTCATGAAGGTATCAGTTGTTGCAATCATTGCCTCCTATAGCCACACCTCTGCCGTTAGGTAAAATTCTGGTTAAAAAATTTCTTATGGTATTTGAAGCGGGGGAAATAAATAAATAAATAAAGAAATTTATCAATTACATTGTGTGTATAGTTTAGGTGCAAAATTATTTAAAGTTTTTAAGCAGGAAAACGTCTTACAAACATCTCACTCTTATTTCAGCATATATATATATATACACATATATACACACACACACATATTTTTTTTTGTAAGGATTAGGTCTCAGGGTATTAATGGTGAACTTTATGCTGCTGCTGCTGCTGCTGCTGCTGCTGCTGCTGCTGATGGTGCTGCTACTGCAGACAGGCACTGTTTGAAGAGTTTTTATTTCCTATGCAGAATACATTGCATTGTGTGCAAATCTTTTGTGTACAATATAAACAACCACCTCAAAACACAGACACTATAACTGTGTTTTTCCAAATTCTTATTAATGTAATATATTATTGGCTGGGTAAAGGTCAACGACAGCTAATAGGAACAAAAAGCCAGACAACTGTTTTCCTTTCAAATTTGACAGTTATTTTTAGCCCTAATAAGGGCTGTTTTTTTTTCCCCCCTTGCAAAAAAAATGGCAAGGAACTCAAGCACGCTCGCCACGGATACGCCGGGCAAGCTGGATGTCCTTGGGCATGATGGTGACCCTCTTGGCGTGGATGGCGCACAAATTGGTGTCCTCGAAGAGCCCCACCAGGTAAGCCTCGCTGGCCTCCTGCAGCGCCATGACGGCCGAGCTCTGGAAGCGCAAGTCTGTCTTGAAGTCCTGGGCGATCTCTCGCACCAGGCGCTGGAAGGGCAGCTTGCGGATAAGCAGCTCGGTACTTTTCTGGTAGCGCCTGATTTCTCGCAGCGCGACAGTGCCAGGGCGGTAGCGATGTGGCTTCTTCACTCCCCCCGTGGCCGGCGCGCTCTTGCGAGCCGCCTTGGTGGCCAGCTGCTTGCGCGGCGCTTTGCCTCCAGTAGATTTACGAGCCGTCTGCTTCGTGCGCGCCATCGTGGTCCGTCTGCGCGTGCTGTAATTTATTTTTTTTTTTTTTTTTGACAACAGCCCCTCCACGCTGAAGTCTGTCTCGCACAACCGAAGTGATTGCGAGTCCAACACCTAGTAGGAGTGATTTTACGGGAGGAATCTTAGTACGTTCCAGGTCTAGGACCTATACGCGTTTCGTAGTAAAGTAAGCCAATGGCTGGTGCCCTCCATCACTCTCGTGAGTGAGGCCACCTGCCCGCGAGTGAATTTAATATGCGAAACACTGCAGGGGCGCGGCAATTAGCGCCCCGGCAGTTCGCAGGGAGTAGCAAAGTGGGATGCAGTAGTAAAACCAGCGATCGCACTGGAGAAAAACCTACTGCCCGGTTTAAGAAGTTAGCGCTCGCCCGATGGCCCGAGGGGAAACGGGGAGCGGGATTTAGGTAGCATAGCCTACAGCTGCCGGGCCGCAGCAACTGTAGGCGGATGTAGCGGCCTGATGGCCTGTAGTGCGTGGCAGGCAGCACGCATGTTTAGGGCGACTCGGATGGTGAGGCCGAGTGCAATGAGTGGCTGAGGGCCGGCCTGCATATAGGCCCGACAGAGCACCCACAGGCTCGCTTTCGCGCGCGCGCCTGCAGAGGCCCTGCCGACTCACAGCGAACTGCGCGCCCCGCCCGCAGCCTGGCGGCCGCGCGCGGAACACGCAGCTCCGCCGCGCCTCTCGCGGCCGCGGCACGAACTCTCGCAGGCCCGCAGGCAAGCCAGAGCCCGCGCCGCGCCGCGCGCACTCGTGGTCGGGCAGCCTGTCGATTCTTCGCCTCTCGCTGTCCGCTTCTTTCTTCGTGCGTGCAGTTAGCCTTTCATGACATGGGGCAGGGCGATACCATTCACCCCCTAACTGACGCCACGGTATTTCGCGTTGCCCCCAGTTTTGTGTGTGACGCCAGCGAGCCATGAAAAGGGCTGCAGCGATCCCGACGGTCTGCTTCTGGCGAAACTTGTGTCTTCTCCAGGCCGCCCAAGCCACCAGTGACGCCTCTGATTGGTCCGCGAGTCAGTATTTGTGTATTCCTGACAACTCCAGCTGCTCATCACAGCTGGAGCTCCGCTATCCGCCACCCGCGGACGCGATCGGTAGCAGCCAGTCACTGCGCCCCTGGTACTCGGCCTACACAATGCATTTCGCCCCCCTTCCGCGCCGTCAGAGGCAATGAACCCCCAGGCGGAGCAGTCAGAGAGCTTCCTGCGATGTGTACACTGCGAGTCCCAGCGCCGATCTGCGCGTGCTGTAAAAATTTCAACAGTTTTGTTAAAGCTGTGGTGCACTGCGATTGGCCCGGCATCTCCATTGGCTGGCGAGAACAGCCAATCACAGCACAGAAGTCGATCCATAGAAACTAACGACAGAGGCGGCCGAGCAGGCCTCCCACTTCCATTCCCGATCCAGTCACTCTCCCGGAAGTAATCAGCATTATCAAACACGTAAAACTAAATAAAGCCCCGGGTGAGGATAAAATTACTTATCAACTTCTTAAAAATCTGCCATTTAATGCTCTATCCGCCATAACAGATCTTTTCAATGCCATACTCACGTTTCAACACTTCCCCAGCTCCTGGAAGACTGCTAAAATTATTACTATACCAAAACCAGGTAAAAATCCTAAAATGCCCGAAAACAGACGCCCTATTTCACTGCTCAGCTCTCTTAGTAAAATCTTTGAAAAACTGTTTTTAACCAGGCTCCAAACTCATGCGGCAGTGCACAAAATTATCCCGGACACACAATTTGGTTTCCGCTCAGCTCACTCAACAGTTCATGCACTTACTAAATTTACTACAGAAACCATGGCTGCCATGCAGAAAAAAGAATTCACCATCGCAGTATTTTTAGATGTTGCCAAAGCATTTGACAAGGTCTGGATCCCGGGGCTCCTACAAAAGTTAATATCATTTAATTTCCCGGACTGCTACATCCATTTACTAAGCAGCTACTTTCAAAATAGAAAATTTTACGTATCAATAGACAAAGGTCAGTCTACTATCCGGCCAATCACCGCAGGTGTACCGCAGGGCTCGGCAATTTCGCCATTCCTGTACAATATATATACTGCAGACATCCCAGTTACTCACTCCACCATTCAAATGTACGCCGATGACACAGTAATTTTCACACACGACCCTAACCTTCCCTACGCTGTTCTCCGCACTCAACTACAATTAAATGATTTAGAACTCTGGTTCACTAAATGGAAAATTAAAACTAACCCAGCCAAGTCGCAAGCTCTAAATCTCACCTCTCGCAGACTAAAACCCTCTAAAAACGTAACTCTAAATAATATAATAATTCCTTATACTGAAACTGCCACGTATTTAGGTTTAACTATAGACAATAAGCTTCGTTGGACCACACACATTCACAAAGTGCGGGGGGCAGCGATGGCCAAACTATCCCTACTGTACCCTCTCCTCAAGAGTAATAAACTACCCCGCCACTTAAAATTACTCCTTTACGTGTCTATTGTCCGTTCCGCGTTTATGTACGGTAACGAAGTCTGGGGCAATGTTACCAACTACCAAAAACAAATTTTGCAGGTAATTCAAAATAAATTTCTCAGGATAATCGGCGATGCGCCCCCACTCACACGGACAATAGACTTACACAGCCGACTTAAAATTCCTCTTGTAAAAGATTACTTACTCTTCCGAAATAATAAATTCTTCAAGAAACTCGCACTTCATGCTAACCCAGAAATCAAACGCCTAGGCGATTACAACCCCGATATAAACCGCCGCTTAAAACGCCCCAAAATGACACCTAATTAAATTTAATTAAATAGATTAGACACAAAAACTCCGTGCTCCTCCTACATTGCAGCGCGGATCATATAATTAAATCTATAAATCTATAATTGATTAATTAACTAATTAAATATTACCGACCGTTAAAATCACCTTAATTACGCAACGCAGCTTCACTGTCAGCCTTGGCGCCACCTACATCATATAATTAGAAGTAAATTCGAAAATTCGAGAATCTCACCAAACTTTCGGCAAAAATTAAGACATGCCAACAGGCCAGACCTACAGTATTCAAAATTTTAATTAGCCACCATCGGGGCAGGGGATGTTTTACCCTGCCTCTCCCTCCTTCCCTGGTAGGCAGGACAGGAGGGGGAAACCAAAGGGAAAGGAAGGGGGGCTGAAACTGTGGCTCTCAGTCCTCCTCTCCACACATTCAGCTGGGAATCAGCACTCAATAACCAAAGACGAGGGGGGAGGGGAGGGGCTATCCCTCTCTTTCCTCCCATCCGATAATGACGACCACTTGGGAGGACAAGAGCCCTGACAGGCTTGTACCTCCCCCGCGCTGAGGGGCTGCGCCCCAGTGATGATCAAGCGGCGGCCGAGCAGGATTGTTCCAGACCAAAGTCTGTACAACCAGCTCGTGTCGCGCATGAGAGTGCTGGCCCCCGGGGGCGCGCAGATTTCGCTCGTTCGCGAGGGGCTGCAAATCTCGTGCGAGCACGAGCAGGCCTACAAAGCACTGAAAACGTATCTTGACTCTGTTCCAATACCCTATTTCACCTATAGTACAGCCTCAGAACTTCCGCAAAAAGTTGTTATTAAGATGCCCCGCTCCACCCCAACTGAAGCCATCAAAGAGGACCTCGAGGCGCGCGGCTACACTGTCCTCGACGTCTATCAATTTAAAGCTAAATGCTCGGACCCTGCCGACCCCACAAACACCTGGGAGGAACCACTGCCCCGTTTCTGTGTGACTGCCTCAAAAAATGACACACTGCCGCTGCTCACCACTCTCAAAGTCGTCAACATGACAAAAGTTGAAGTGACACAGTACAAGAAACGCGTAACAGATGTAGCCCAATGCATGAACTGCTGGCAGTTCTTGCATACTAAGAATTTCTGCAGATTGGCCACTCGTTGCAAACACTGCGCCGGGCCCCATACCTACGCCGCCTGCCCCAACTTGGGCAAAAATCCCAACTGCGCCAATTGCAAAGGCAAGGGAGTGCACGAGGGCAACTCAAAGCTCTGCCCCGAATACCTGAGGCAAGTCCAGTTCAGACAAAATGTTGCGTCTTCGCACGCTGAGCCCGCTCTGTCTCGTGCACCACAGGATTCGCCAGCAAATTTCCCGCAGCTTCCTGCTCGCGCCCCGGCGCAACTTGTTCGTCCCACGCTTTCTTTTGCGCAGGCGGCACTCAACCCCCCGCAAACACAGACACGAAACATACAGCTTCCTATTCCCATGAAAAACCCGCCAATCCAGCCCACCGCAACTCCAAAATCACCCCCCTCCCCTCCATCCCTCCCCTCCACCGGACCATCTCCCTCAGGCGACTGCACTGGCATCCAATCCTCACTTTCCGACCTCCGAGACCTCATGAATTTCCTCCGTGACGCCAACTTCGTGGCCTTTATGGCCCACATGAAACCTTACATGCTCCTCGCCAACTCAGTCGCCGACTCATCCATGAAGACCCTCCTGCTCGTGCAGGCCCTGACGACTTTCATGGGCTGCGAGTAATGGTAGTACATCCCGCAGCAGCGCATCCTGGCTCCCTTTCCCTGCTCTACTGGAACGCCAATGGCATATTTAAACAGTTATACGAGCTGGAGCGCGTATTGGAGATGTACGGCGTGGAGGTGGCCCTAATTAATGAAACTTTTCTTAAACCTAATAAACGTTTAATAATTAAAAATTATATTACTTACCGCACAGACAGAGTAACTCAAGGCGGAGGGACACTAATTTTAATACACAACAGAATACCACACCATTTAAATAAAACAATTTCAACTACCAATATAGAAAACACCTCTATAAATATTCGCACTCAAACAGGCCACATAACTTTAGTTGCAGCATATAATCCGCCTAACAAGCCCTTACTAAACGAAGATTTAAATAAATTAATTGATCAACCATACCCTTTTATTATAGCTGGCGATTTCAACGCCAAACATACGCAATGGCATAGCAGGTATATTAATGTCAAAGGGAACAGACTTGCTCATCACTCCACACTAAATAAATACACAGTTCGAGGCCCGCTCACCCCAACTTTTTATCATGCAAATTTAAATCACCAGCCAGATGTCTTAGATTTAATACTCACTAACATTGAACACTTAAATATTGAAATGGAAGTGCTCCCAGAACTAGATTCAGATCACCTGCCCGTTCATTGTCTTCTGGAAGCGAACATCTTAAAACACCCAAATGCAGTCCTTTGTAAAACACCTGTAGTAGACTGGGAAAATTTTAAAATAGAAACAGAGGAACTATTTGTCAATAATTTGGAAATAACATCAGCTGAACACGTAGACTCTGCCGCGGAACTAATTCAAAATACGCTAATAAATACTCTTAAAAAACACACTAAATTCCTAAACAGGCGAGAATTCCTTAAACAAGCATTCCCGGAGGCCGACCTCCTGCTCACTAATAAACGACACGCGCGACACGTTTATCAAAAACACCGCACTAAAGAAAACAAAGATAAATATTTCTCCTTGAAAAAACAATTAAAAAACACTCTTAACAAATTAAAAATAAATAACTGGGAGAACTTCATGTCTGAACTTTCCGACCATATGAATAAATTTTGGAAAATTTCAAAAATATTAAGAAACAAAAATAAAAATACTAATTCTAACCCAATTCAAGCACCGACAGGAGAAATGCTGTACGAACCAGACGATAAAGCAAATGCAATAGCTGATAGCTACGAGGAGCAATTTTCACCTAATAATGATTTAGGGGACCCACAATTCACACAAGAGGTGTTTGCAAACATAAATAATTTCCAACAGGCCCCAGTAATTTCCAATCCAGATTTAATTACACTTCCAGAATTACTCACAATTGTAAAACGCGTTAAAGAAAATAAAGCCCCAGGACATGATAAAATTACATATAAATTAATTAAAAACCTGCCAGTAAATGCACTCCTTGCCATTTTAAATCTGTTTAATGCTATTTTGACTTATCAACATTTTCCGCAGATATGGAAAACTGCAAAAATTATCACTTTACCTAAACCTGGAAAACCTCCTACAATTCCTACCAACAGACGGCC
>NW_026963151.1:0-35000 GCF_032445375.1 Bacillus rossius redtenbacheri | reverse complement strand
TGAAGCCTTCGGTGATTTGGTCAACGACGCGCGCCACGGCGTGTTGCGCCGACAGCCCGCGCCGAAAACCAAACTGAAATGCAGGAAGGGGACCGAGAGGGGTGAGATGAAGCTCCAACCTACGGAGGATGATTCTCTCGGCCACTTTAGAGAGGACTGACAGGAGGCTGATGGGCCTATAGCCCGCGGGAAGGTGAGCATCTGCACGCGACTTTGGAATGGGCACAACGGTCGCAGCCTGCCACGAGGAAGGGAAGTGACCCGTGAGGAAGATGCCATTAATGATTTTGGTGAGAAACACGGTGGCCTTCCTGGAAAGGGAGAAGACCAGCCGCGGATGGATGTGGTCGGGCCCAGGGGCAGAGCGAAGCTTGAGATGAGAGGTGACACGGAACACTTCCCCTGGGGTGGTCAAGGGAATATCACCAGGTCGCGGAGGGGGAGGTGGGGTATAGTGGACCGGGAGGAGCGACGTGACCCCTGGCGGGAGTGTGGGGGTAAAAGATGAATGGAAGAAGCCCGCCAGGAGTTCCGCCTTCTGGGCAGGGGACTCACACAAACCCCGCGGTCCCCCGTCCAGAGGCGGCATGACAGACGAGGTGGAACGAAGGCCCCGTGCATAGCGGAAGATGGAACCGGAACGAAATGACAGTGACTGGATGTGTCGGACCCGCTCCGCTGCCAGCCATTCGGTGATGAGCCTCCGGCAGCGCGCCCGAAGATCCACGTACTCCCGCCAGCGGTCCCCCGTCCGGCGATACTGCCAGCGCCGTCGAACGGCATTGCGGGCCGAAATGAGCTGGCGCAGAGACGGCGGGAAGGGCGCGCCCCGCAGGAGCGGGCGACGACAGGGAATGGAGGCCCGTGCAGCAGCCAGGATCGAGTCCGTGAGGATGGACACGTGCTCGTCCAACTGCTGCCGGGAGGAGATGTGAAAATGAAGGTTGAGTGTGCCGTCCAGATGTGCCCGATAGGCGGCCCAGTCGGCACGAGCGAAATCGAAGGAAGTGGGGGACACAGGAGGAGGGCGGGAAGCCGCACGCACGAAACCGATGACCGGTGTATGATCGGAAGTGAGCTCGGCGCGAGCCGAGAGCCCCGACATGGCCACCGGGCCCACCGTGATAACCAAGTCGAGGACACTCGGCCGTTGCCGGATGTGACACGGAATGAACGTGAAAGATGGGGGTGAGTGAAGGGTGAGTGCCGAGGAACCCTGGACGACACGAAGGAGCTGAATACCCCGATTGCTCGTGGACAAGCAGCCCCAGTCGCGATGCCGGCAATTGAAGTCCCCCCCTACCACCACCCGGGCATCCATGCGGAATAACGTCTGGAGGCCGCGGGCCGGGAACGGGCCGTGCTCGGGCAAGTAGACCGAGCACACAGTGAGGGGGTGTGGGATGAGGCGGAGGCGGGCAGCCACTGCCTCCACATTTAGAAGCGGCGGGAGCGCGCGCGGGTGATGGGGAAGGGATTCGCGGACAAGGAGGGCAACCCCGCCCCCCCGCGCATCCCTATCCCGACGGATGGTGGCATACCCAGGTGGGGAGAAAGGATGCTGGGACTTCAGCCAAGTCTCGGTCAAACAGACAATGTCAGGATGGTGGGCATGTAGGAAATGGAAGAAGTCAGCCTGCTTGGAACGAACGCCATGGGCGTTCCAGAGGACCAGTTTAAGGGGGGGCGGAGAACACACCCTGCAAAAAGGCGAGTACGGTGCGGAAAAATATTTCCGCCTGAAGAAGAGGGGAAGAGGCTTGGGAGATGTGGTAGATGCCCGTGGCAAACAACTGCAACCACGGGAGGAGACGGAGGTGCTGTAGCCAGTTGTAAGTCTCAAAGAAGGCCGAGAAGGGGATGTGGGAAGACGAGGAGAGGGAAGCAGACGGAAGGAAGGAAGGTGCGCTGCGAGGCGATGCCTCACCGGCCGAAGAACGGGCGGGGCAAGCGGATGGAGGCGGACCAGGCGGATGTTCGAGTGGAGGGGGAGGCTGCTGCGGCCCGGTGAGACCTACCGTGGGGTGAGAATGGGGCGGGCCCTGGAGTGGGGAAGGCGAGTGAGAGGGAAGGTCAGAATGAGGCAAATGGAGGGAGGCCCATGAGGAGGCAGCCAAAGGGGGGGTGGCCTCGGAGGGCGGGTCAGGCTGACCCGGGGACCGGGAGCCCACCGGGCGGGTGTCAGACAGCCTCGAACCCGAGGGCAGCCCCTGGGAAGGAGCAGCAGGTGGGCCCCTCTCGGGAAGAGGGGGAAGGGGGGCCGAAGCCGGTTCAAAGGCCATGGGGACCGACGCAGACCCTGCACCCCATCCCGGCGGCCGATGCGAGGACCAGACTACAGGAGGGGCGACCGGAAGGAGAGGGACGGGGCGGGGCCCTTGCGTGGCGAAGGGGGCCTGAGGGGCAGGTGGAAGCTGTGCCGCAAAAGGAGTGGGCCCCAGAAACAGCGGAGGACCGGCAACAGACGCCGCATAGGAGTGCGTCCCCGGAGGACGGTACGAGGATGGAGGGCGCAAGGACGGAAAGTCATCTGGAGGCACGGCAGCCATGGATGGCCGGGAGGGAGCGGCGTCCTGGAGGTGGTGGCGTGGCGGCTGGGGCCGTGGCAGCTGCTGAAGCGAAGGCCCCTTCCGCCGCAGCTGCTGCTCGAGGAACTTCAAGTAGGAGGGGCAGGTGCGGGCGTTGGCCGGATGCTGCCCCTCACAGTTGACGCAGCAAGGCGGCTCCTCCGGGGTCTTCGGGCAGGCGCCGTGGGCATGCTGCCGGACGCAGCGGAGGCAACGGAACGGGTGGCCACAGTCCTCCACCCGGTGCCCCCACCGCTGGCAGTTGTGGCATTGGAGGGGGCGGGATCCACCCCGAAACTCCTCCCACTGAATGCGGAGCCCAGCCAGGTGTCTCAGGGCGCGGGCCTTCGCCAGCTGAGCGGCATCCGGAAAGACAAGGAGGAACCGGATTACACCGCGGTCCGCCGCCCAGTCCGGCGTCAGGCGACGGAGGGAGTCCGGGCGGACGCCCTCCTCAGCCAGCTCCTCCCACACCGACGCCTCCGCGGCAGTGGGGGGCAGACCAGCCAGGACTAACTTCGGTTTGGCGCGGCCTGCCACCGGGAAAGTATGGCACTGGATCCCATGGGTGCGGAAATACTCCATGAGCACCGCCCTGTCTTGAAGAGAGGTGGGGTGGTACCGTGGGTACCCCCGCAGGTAGTCCACCGTAAAGTCCCCTTGAAGTTTACGGCGCAACTCGCGGTTGCCCCGCAGTGCATCGGCGGTGAGGCGGGTGGCCACAACGATGGGTGGAATACGCTTGACGCGTGGCCCAGCAGAGGCCGGACCACCTGGGGGCACCACTGGGGTGCGCGGAGCCGAAGAGGTGGCGCACGAAGACACCGGTGGCGCCGCAACCACCCCGGCAGCTGGACGGCGTGGCACTGGGTCAGGTGGGGCCCGGGGGTCGGCAGGAGAAAGGCCCAGATGGGGCTCCGCTGCCCCGACGGCTTGAAATGGGGGATCAGCGTCAGCAACCAAAGGGGAAAGCAGGGCCGGCGGGCGGCCCCCCGACACGGCGCAGATGGCGACCGAGGTGGTGGTCATCACAGTGGACGTGGTGGTAACCGTCGCCGCACTCCGAGGCGTGTGGCAGCTGGAAACGGTGGGTACCGGTCGGGGGGCAGACAGCGATCCTGAGGACAGCCCACGCCAGGTCTCCTCGACCTGCCGAATAAGATGGATGTCCGGCTGGGAGGCAGAGCGGGAGGCGGGCCCCCCACCAGCATCCGCCACCTCCTCCGCGTCAATGCGGTGAAGATCATTAGGCCAGGAAGGCGTGCGGCCATGCGACCAGGGGCGTTCCACCCCCGCCGCGACAGCGTCAATGATGGCCGCCACATGCGCATCCGCCTGCCGCTTCGTGTGGAGAACCTCCGCCTGCTGTTGGCGGCGGTGTTCCCTGGTGTCAGCCCGGGAGATGGCACGAGAAGATGGTGTGCTGCCACCAACCCCATCAGGGCGAGGGCCCGCAAAGTATTGGCGCCGAACCATCGCCTTGACAGCGTCCTTGCTGTACTTGCTGTTGCGGCGGTCGGCAGCACCTTGCGAAGAGGGTTCGGCCGAGAGAACGTCAGCCTCCGAGTCCGAGGAGGACGAGATGACGTTGGAGCGGTGCCCGCCCGCCGCGGCCCAGTGCTTACCAGGCATGACAGGCGGCGGCGGCAAGGATGGCGGGGCCGCAAGAGACTGATGGTCCACCACAATGGCGTTCGGAGAGGCAGGAACCACGTCGCTGTCCATTTCCAGTTGGGACCACAAATTTATGGTGCAGAAAATCGGGACCACATAATTGGGACCACAAAAAATAATAATTGGGACCACACAATCGAAAGGCGAGTCCAGGCCCAATCGATTAATCGAAAGTATCCAAGATTGTTTACATAATGACAAGTGAACAGAAACACTGATTAAAATTAAACGACGCCGCGCCGACACTCACAAACGTTTGTGCAGGTGCACAAATTAATACAGAACACAAAAAACACCACTTCGATGGCGAACTGAAACCACAAACACCGAAACGAGGCAAGAACACTGGAGCGATCGCAAACACTACTGCCGAGGCGAGTCTTGGATTTCCCCTTAACCTTTCCTCCTTTTCCTCTGCCAGACATGTTGAGTTATAGGCTGTACACTGGTCCGCAACCTACGAGAAAGTGGCGCCCCGGCTGCTGGAAATTACTTTTGTTACACGTCCCTCCGCGGAGCGCGACCAATCACGAGCCGCGGAGCGCTCCGATTGGTCGCGCAACAAGAAGCCAAGAAAACTTTTCACGAAAAAAATTCAGTTCCCGTCTCACTCCACTCACTCACTCACTCTCATCACTCACTCGTTCGTGCAGTGAGCATGTAGTTTCCGCTCTGCCACAGTGAGCATATTCAGTTAGATTTCCACCCCCAGTTTTTACGACCGCGTCGTGCGACGGATAGGCTTGTATATATGAGTGTGTGACACCCAGAGGCGCAGCGCCTCGTTGCCTAGCCGCGGCCCTGGCTAACTCAGTCCCAGGGTCGTAGGTCAGTGGGTGCTCCACTCCCTTCCTTTGTGGTAGGCGATCCGTAATAATTCCCTAGCTTCTAATTTTTTCGTAAAAATGGCAACAGGCCAAGTTAGCCAAATGGACATCACTGCTAGTGACCGAGCAGGCGTTAAAAGGTCCAGCAATGAGCTAGATGACCGCGCGGCCAAATATCTCAGTATAGGTCAGCAACCAGGGCCCTCACATGCCCCCCAGTTGCCAGACAACTGCATGGCAACAGCACCAGCTGACACGGCCTTGCCGGCACCGGTAGCTGTTAGCCAAGGCACACAATCTCAACCTCAGACACAGGCGGACCCCCCCATCTACAAGTCCGCCCCCATAACAGTGTGGCACAATGCAAAAGTGCCCTACGAATGCTTGTACGACAAGCTCGTGCAACACCACATCAAATTCATGGCAAAAAACACTCAGAGGGGTACTATGTACCACTTCGCTTCAGTCCCCATGTATCATGAGGGACTCAGAATCATCTCAGAATCCGGGGTCGAATTCTTCGTAACCCGCGCACCATAGGACAAGCCCCTCAAGTACGTCCTCAAGGACATTCCTGCCGGCACCAACATCAGCCGCATCACCAGCGACCTTCTGGCGCAACATGTCCCTGTCGTAGTCATTCATCAAATGTATGACTTCAACAGGCGCGCCCTCAACATGTTCCTGCTGGATGTGCCGCAGGGCAGCGAAGATAAAATCAACCAAATTAAATATGTATTTGGACTCAGAGTACGCATTGTCGACTACCTGCACCCAAATGCGCCATTGCAGTGTGGCAACTGCTGCCAGCTCGGGCATGTGTCTAAGCAATGCCATTTCAGGATCGCGTGCCCCCAGTGTGCAGGGCCGCACAAGCACCAACAGGGCTGCTCAAATCCGCCAAAATGCGTAAACTGCCAACAGGGCCACAATGCCAGATTCAGGGGCCAGAAGTCTGCCAAGAGAGCAGCACTGGCCAGCCCAAACCAACAATAGGTTTCAAGGCCTCGACGAGGAAGACTACCCCGATGCACTTGCATGGTCCCCGCGTCAACAACGAGGGCAGAGGCAAAGAAACGCCAGAGCTGCGTACCACAATCACACGCAGCAACCCCAGCAACAGCAACAACGCAGACAAGAGCCACGCAGACCAGCACAGCAGCCTAAGAGCAGTGAGCCGCAGCAAACGCGGCTGACTGAACTGCAGGCTGCACTGCGTGAAAATGCCAGGCAAACTGCGCCAACTCAGCAACCTGCCCCGGCGCAGCAACATCCTGCCACCGCTGTTGCTGCCAGCCAGCCTGTTCCAGTTCCAGTTGCCCAGCCGGCGCAACCAATAACTGCCAACCTCCCGCTGCCACTGCCCCCAATGGAGGTTACGCAAGCGCAGACAGACACTAACTTCAAGGCGTGCTCAGTGCTTAAGGGCACTCTCACAAAAATTGCCACAACACAACCAATCCACATGGACATAGCCACAAAACTTGTCAACCTCCTCACAGCCTGGCTAGACACTACTGTCCCCCTTGAACACAGAGTCCGCCTTGCAGTTGAGCTCATCACTGCCATGTCCGACGTTGCACATGCATCCACACATTAATCATACCATCACCATCAAAAATATTGCCACATGGAACGCAAACAGTGTCCGCCACAAAACACAGGAGCTAGAATTATTTCTTCGGGAACACGACATCCACATTTTAGCTCTTACAGAAACACACCTGGCACCCACAGACACATTCAGACTACAGGGTTACATTATACACAGGAAGGATCGCACAGCCCAGGGGGGAGGGGTTGCTCTAGCAATAAAATCCACCATCTTACACCACACTATACAAACTCCAGACCTAGGCATGATGGAGGCAGTAGCAGCCTCAGTCACTATAAATGGCAGGCCCTGCACAGTCATTGCTGCCTATGCCCCACCAGGAAAATCATTAAAAACAGAAAACCTGCAGGCTCTGGCAACATTCACACCCTCCTTTCTGTTGCTAGGGGACCTAAACGCCAAGCACCCCTCCTGGAACTGCGCACGGGTCACTGCAAATGGACACACATTGTTTCGACACCAGGAACAGAGCACATACATGGTGTGCGCTCCCTATCACCCCACCCGCTACCCCACCTCCTCACTCCAGACACCAGATGTACTAGACATAACCATTTATATGAACACAAATTTTATTTATGAACTAGAAGTAATCTACGAGCTTCACTCAGATCATATGCCAGTTATTGCTACGCTTGAAAATACCGACTCGCTAGCAACGCAACCTAAAACAAGCCGCAACTACCATAAAGCAAACTGGAATAAATTAAATAGCTACATTGAAAAACACATTAATCCTGTTGCCATCATTTCCTCCCCAAATGACCTCCAATCCTATTCCACCTCCCTCACACAGGTAGTTGCGGAAGCCATAAATGTATCTGTCCCACTTTCAAAACGAACAGCTGACCCGGCGACACTTCCACTCTACATAAAGGAGCTCATCACAGACAAGAACCAAGCACGTCGGAGATGGCAGAGAAACAGATGCCCAGCCTTGAAGAGGATTTTTCAACACCTGCAGACAGAAGTAAACAATCAGCTCGCACTTCATAGGGCCAGAGTATGGGACGAGAAACTTTTCAACCTCACCACAAAGGACAACTCCCTCTGGAAACTAACCAAATCACTCTCCAAAAAACCTATCACTATCCCTCCTATCCAACTCCCGACTGGAGGCGTCGCCTACACACCCACAGACAAAGTGGCAGCGCTGGCGGACAGCCAAGAACTTGCCTTCCAGCCAAACGTACAGCCCACAGATCCAGAGCATGAAATACATGTAAATGACCAGGTCAGCCAAATCAGGAACTCACCCCTCCTGGAGGAGCCTGTACTCACCTCTCCTGAGGAAGTGAGGAGAGTAATAAAATCACTAAAAAACAACAAGGCACCTGGCATGGACAAGATACCTACGATCGTCCTAAAACAACTACAGGACCCAGCTCTGCAGGCAATAGCCACCTGCATAAATGGCATACTAAACACCAATACATGGCCAACTGTGTGGAAAAACGCCAAAGTCGTCCTACTCCCCAAGCCTGGTAAAGATCCCCGCCTCCCTAACAGCTATCGTCCCATCAGCCTCCTCAATACACTTTCAAAAATAGCTGAGAAAATCCTCACCAGCCGCATCCAACAAAATCTGGAACAAAATCACACTCTCCCTGATTACCAGTTCGGTTTCAGAGCGGGGCACTCAACAACCCACCAACTGGTGCGGATAGTTGAACAGATCACACTATCATTTGACTGGAGACAGTACACTGCTGCGACATTTCTAGACATAGAAAAGGCCTTCGATCGTGTGTGGCATGAAGGCCTAATCTATAAACTTCACACAGCACACATCCCTGACACATATGTCCGCACACTAGATTCTTACCTACATGAACGACACTTCCATGCCTGCATCCCAGGTGCCACCTCTACACGCCGTACCATCAAGGCTGGTGTACCACAGGGCAGTGTTCTAGGCCCCTTATTATTCAACATCTATGTGGCAGACTTCCCAGCCTTCCCACAGGGGGTAGAAGTAGCGTGCTATGCAGATGATACGATGCTATATTCAAGCTCTGTGAGGCCTGCGGCTGCACTGCAGAGAGTACAGGCAGCACTAAACCTACTGCAGCAATGGTTTACAAAGTGGAAAACTGCAGTCAACGTAGGAAAATCAAAGGCCATTATTTTTACCAAGCGCCATGTTCCAGAACATCTGCCACTACTATCACTTTTCAATGCCGAAATCTCTTTCTACCCCTGTGTGGAATACCTGGGTGTACTCATGGATGCCAGGCTTACATGGAAACAACACATTCAAAACAAACGAGCCAAGGCCTATGCGAGGCTCGCGCAATTATATCCTCTCCTAAATCACAAGAGCAGCATCTCCACAACAAACGGTAAGCTATTATATCAGGCATGTATAAGGCCTATTATGACCTATGCAGCCCCAGCTTGGAGCTATGCCTCCAACACAAATCTCCGCTCACTGCAATCTGCGCAAAATAAAGCTCTCAGAAGAGTCGCACAAGTGCCTATCTATGTCCCCACAGCACTCATACACAAGGAGCTACACATGGACACACTTCAGCGAATATACTTTAAACTATCGTCATCTTTTTATTCCCAATCTGCCACACACTCCAATCCACTCATTCGTAGCCTTGGAAAATATAAACCTGAAGATTCAAGAACACACAAGAGACCAAAACACGTGTTGTGCGAGAAGCCGCCGTAATTCCGCGGCAGCGCACACAAGAAATTCACAACCACCGACCGGAACAGCGCTGATTGGCTGCGAGCGCGCGAGGGGGCGTGGCTCGAGGTAGTCGCGCGCGGTTGCGGACGGTATAGAAAACTTTCACTTAGTTCCATTCCCGTGCGCCCGCGCAGAGAAGTCACTTCAGTTTTCATTACAACTTTTTCTGCACTACACCTAGTGCTTCGGTCTTTTACCATCGAATTTAGCAACTCTCACGCAATCAATCACACCACATTCCAACGATCTTCTGCCTTGTGCTTCGCTACAGTGTATGCAGAGACACCGCCCATAGTGCCTGCAGCCATGTGAGCGGCGCGCCGACTGCAGAGATCGTCAGCTTCTCCCCAAGTTTGCCCTCCACAGCACCCACTGTATATAATTAGTGTTAAAAATTATTTCGCAACGTAAAATTAAATATTCCCAAGTGTTCCTTCCTCCCAGTGTTAGATATTAGTGCTACGATTAATATTCTTTCTCGTCCTAATTTTAGCAACTCCCTTCCCCTGCCACAGCGACTCGCCGACTGCAGAGTACATCATTTTCTCCCCAAGATTGCCACCCCAAAACCCATTAAAAATTATTTAGTGTTACAAAAATTCTTTCGCAACATAAATAAAATTTCTTTCAGTGTTATTTCTTCACAGTGTTAGATTTTAGTGCTACGATTAAAAATTTTTTCTCGTCATAAAATCTAACAACCCCGTCCTATGTGTCACAGAGACGCCAACCACAGTGCCTGTGTCAGGTCCCCACTGCACGATCTCCTGTAATTTCGCAGCATGAATCATCATGTGCTGTGTACTCTTACGTTTATGTTATTTTAGTTGCAGGTCGCGCCGACGGACTGGCGCACTCGGCGTTGCTGAGACCAATCTTCAAATTCCATGTTCCTGCCATGTACAAGTAACCAGGTTACACCAACATAACGCATCTGGCCATCCCAGGCAGATGCGTTATACCTTATCCAATTTTCCCCCTCCTCCCCTCTGGGATATCCGGGCGGACAATTTCACTACCGGGTAGCAGGTTTCCTCCAGTGCGATCGCTGGTTTACTGCTGCCAACCCATTTGCTAAACCCCTATGCCTGCCGGAGCACTAATTCCCGTGCTCCTGCAGTCTTGCTTCGCGCCAGACGCACGTCGCCGCGCTACTCCCCCCTCCCCCGCAGGAGTGGGGAGTGGCACTGGCATTTTTTCAGTATCTAAAGTAAGCGTATAGGTCCCACCTGGCACGCATAAATTTCCTCTCGTCACATCACTCCCATTTTTTATAGGAGGGCCCACAATCACTTCGGTTGTGTGGGACTGGCTTTAGCGTGGAGGGGCTATTGCAAAAAAAAAAAAAAAAAAATTCCCGTCTCACTCATCTAGCGACAGCGGCACAGCTCAGACCTACGATGCCCCCCAAGACGAGCGGTAAGGCAGCCAAAAAGGCGGGCAAGGCCCAGAAAAACATCTCGAAGGGCGACAAGAAAAAGAAGCGCAAGAGGAAGGAAAGCTACGCAATCTACATCTACAAAGTGTTGAAGCAAGTTCATCCGGACACTGGCATATCATCTAAGGCCATGAGCATCATGAACAGTTTCGTGAACGACATTTTCGAGCGCATCGCGGCAGAGGCCAGCCGCCTCGCCCACTACAACAAGCGCTCCACCATCACCAGCCGCGAGATACAGACGGCCGTGAGACTGCTGCTGCCCGGGGAGCTGGCCAAGCACGCTGTCAGCGAGGGCACCAAGGCTGTCACCAAATACACCAGCTCCAAGTGAGCAGGTCTGGTGTGCACATGCTTACATAAACGGTCCTTTTCAGGACCAAGAACATGATCATGAAAGGAAATGCTTCTGCTGCTGTTCTACAATTCCCTCAATCCCTATGATAGTAAATGTAAGCTTAACCAAGGCAGAAATATTTTCATTAAAAAAAGTCTTTAAGACGCATGGTTTACTGGCTGAGATATATATATATATTTTTTTTTTTGCTTACTTCTGTGGTCATTAGTACATTGCTACAAATATATTTATATTTATATATATAAAAAAATAAATAAAAAAATCCTTTCTATTTAATTTAGTTAGATCATATATCAATATTAATGGCAAAGACCAGTTGCATCGATTCACTTTGAAAATAATTCCATTTGTGCTAAAACTGGACACAGTAAAAAAAAAAACTGAAAAAAAAATATATATATATATACACACACACACATAATTCGAATTCATATTATGCTTAACTGCGTTTGAATTTGCAATCATGCACAAGATGTTTTGTACTTCGAAGTAAAAACAACATAATGTACTATTTAACTACCCACAGTACAAATGGATCCAAAAAAAAAAGTGAATTTTCATGCAGACGAAAATGCTTACATTTATTCTATTTATATTAAGTACCCATTACTAACAGCTTATACTGGGTGGAATACAACAGTTGACATGATTTTACTTATATGGCAATTTAATATTTAACCAAAATTAATGGTAAACTAATATTTTAAAGTGTCATTTATGGCCCCTTACCTTCAGCATGTTTGCTTCCTTGCACACAAACGAGGACAAACACATCACCCAACTGAAAAAAAAAAAAAAAATTTCACTTGCATCACAAATAATTTAAAATTTTTCACCACATGAAGTAAATATTTCGCAATAAAAAAAAATATAGCCCTAGGACTCGTGTGCACACCTTTTCTTCCCCACATCGCACACGCAAACAAAACTTCCAAATTATTACAAAATCACTCGATTATTATACATACATAAACACACATGTATTTTCCGAATAAGTGAGAAATGCAGGCCGATGAAAGTCAAATTTCGTTTCGGAAATTAAATCTCGCACAACTACCGACACATAACCAAACTTGCGTACATTTACATAGCATTAACCCTCTAAATAATAAACAAATGAAAGCAGAAAAAACAACATCGCTACCCACCGCGCGCGCTCCTGGCGGCGGGAGTAGGAACTACTTTGCACACAGACCGACATAGCCCCCTGCCAAAAACAGTAAAATAAATAATATATATAAGTCATTTGGCGGGAAAAAATTTCTCAACCGCCTGGGAGCACCCTAGTGTGTGCCTGTCTTTAGGTTATGTTACTTTTAACTTCATTTTCTACAGGCAGACGCGTGGGTGCTCGCCCATTATTTTTATTTTTTTAAATTCTTTCCTACCTTTGGTGTGCCATGCAAGAATTTATCGTCAAAATGGCGGCCCCGAGTGCAAATTTCTCGTCTGCACTGCTGGCTGGATGATTATGTGATGTTTTGAAGGAGGGTGTTTTTTTTTTGTTTGGATTTTCTGTGAGGGGGGGAGGGGGCTGGGCTAGCTTTTTTTTTTTTTTTTTTTTTTTAAATTTTCTAAACATTCATCTCTTATGTAACAGTGTTCAGCATTAAAAAATTTAAAAGAAGAGGCACTTACTCATCAATTTCAAAACAGCCTATGAAGAAAAATAAAAAAAATTTAAATTCATTCCAGTTTTATACATTCATGATTTGATCACATGTATAACTTTTCTTTTTTATTACCTTATTTAATTTTATTATTATTACTACTATTGCTGCTACAACCTAGAAGATACCTCAGTGATACTAATACCTGCTGGTAAAGTTAAAGGTTTCACCTTTCTTTCTTTAAACATATCACAATACCTTTCTTGAGTTAAATATTATCTAATGGCTTTAAGAAGTTATGGTAATGTTCATCAGTTATAGAGTGTGGGTTTGTGTGTGTGTGTGTGTGTGTGTGTGAGAGTGTATTTTGAAGAGGGCTTTGGTGGTTGGGATGGTGAGGGTGGTGGGTGTTGTGTGTGGGGGGGGGGGGGGAAGTAAAAGAGTGTTCATTACACGATTTCTCCTGTTGTTTGTAACAATCACACCTGGTATAGCTATTTCGAGTGGCAAATACAAACTGAAAAAAAAAAACATCTATATCATTGCCAACGGCCATATCACGATGAACACACCGGTTCTCGTCCGAGTGTAGTGCGCGCGAAAATCGGTGCCGCGATTTTCGCAATTTTTCGTAAATAAAGTGCCGCGAGTGCTATTTTCGTGTGAAATTCGTGTTCTGCAAGCACCACTGCATGAGCACAAATAAAGGTGAGACGCGGCATTGCCGATTATTCCCGCAAACTGTATAAATAAGATCGTGTATGTACATAAACAATGACAAAAGTAGGTCAAGCAAAGAACATGTTAACCATAGAGACACTCCCGCGATCGGGTGCTTTCCCACTTCGGAAAATAATACTAAACCAGTAAGTGTAGCACTGCATACCATGAATTTAATCCGACATAAATTACATGATACAAAATTATCTGATAATATTGGCACCTCAATTGACATTGAAAGCAACATGGCCGCCAAACCTCCAGCATCTGTAAATGTTAGCGAAATGTCTGTTGAAACTAACTGTGGATTTGAACTGTTCTGCCCAGCAAAAAATGAACTTGTAGACGACTCATGTATATATTTCTACAATGACAGTTATTACTGGGTAGAAAATGACAACGATAATTTTATGATGTTGCGTGTTCACTTACGAGCTATCGAAGAAGAGCCAACAAGTGACCACCCTCACATTGTCTGCGACAAAACTGACCTTCAATCCAATACTTTCAATGTCGGCGAAGCAATTCCACCCATCATGGGTGAAACTGAGTATAATAATTATATTCACAGATATAGCGCAACACACAGCATGACAAGCAGCACAATCAATTTGCGCACACCAACACCACCACCCTCGCAAATGGAGTTGGGATGGCAAACTGTCACAAGGAGTGACACCATGAAGAGGAAGTCTGCACACCTGGTAGACAGCCCTCGATCACACAGCCTGGCCAAAACAAACAGGTTCGCGGGGCTAAATGAAGAAGATGACGATGCCGATCACCCCCAATCACCTCAGCCCAGCACGAGCAAGGCGCCTCACAATGTGACGAGACCTCTGCAGCTACGCCAAAATGCCCCCAAGACACCGACCCCGCCCCAGGCGCAGACCAGCGCCACAACAACACCGAAACTCACAATGCCCCCGGTGACCGTCAAAACTGGCCTGGACAAGGCATTCCTGCAACTGAAGCCTCAACTAGACAAACTAATACAGCACTACACCATCACTGCCACCAGATACAATATCAAAATCAGAACCGCAACGTGTGCAGACCACGAAAACCTACTGAAATTCCTGAAGGACAGAGGTTTCGAATGCTTCACACACCCGAGGCCCGACCAACGTAACAGCCGTTTCGTCATCCGTGGCCTCAGTGTAGACAGTGACCTCACCGAACTGGCCCAGCAAATCGAAGCCAAGGGCTTGAACGTGGCTGCTATAACCAGAATGGACAGAAGAATGCCAGGAGGGGAAACAGTACCTGTCCCGCTGTTCCTCGTGTCTCTGAACGGCACGACTCAGCTGTCCTCCGTGCTGGGCGCGCAATGCCTGGACCATGTGCGTGTGCAGTTCGAGGCATACCGGGGCCAGCAAGAACTACAACGATGTGTAAAATGCCAACGCTGGGGGCACTCCTCGTACTGCTGCGACATGCGCCCCAGGTGTGTGCGCTGCCCAGAGGATCACCCAACCACCGAATGCACCAGGACCAGAGACGACCCGCCAACCTGCGTCAACTGTGTGGAACACCGCCTGCCAGAAACGTCACACCACGCAGCTGCAAAGGACTGCCCAGTCAGGATGGCCTTGCTCAGGACCAAGGTAACACACAACACTCAACCACGCACTGGCGAACACGCAAAAGTCACCACAACCTTCCCACCACTACAACCACCCCGTAACACGTTCGCAAGCGCTCTGAAGTCATTCAAGGCGCAAGCAAACACACCAGCTCCACAACAACCAACACAACACCAAGCCCAATGCCGCGACACCCGCGCCCCACCCAACCCCCCACCCCGCCAACAAAAAATCAGCCAACCCCAAACTAATAATCAAACACCTAACGTGGAACCCAACATCATTGGAGAACTAACCGAACTTATTAAAATGATCAAAGAACTTAACTTACTTAAATGGGTTCCATTCTTCCTTGACGCCACCAGAAAGTTCAAAACAGCGCAGAACTACGACGAGAAGTGCACAGTCATACTCTCAACGTTCTCTGCCCTTGCTAATGCCTTCCCTTAAATTCATTGTCTGGAATAGCAACAGCATTGTCAACAAGACCACAGAGTTTAATCACCTCATCTCATCCCACAAACCAGATCTGGTATTCTTGACAGAAACCTGGCTCAGGGCTGGCGTTCCGCTCGTGATACCAGGATATGTGACGCACCGGGCTGATCGATCGGATGGTGTACATGGAGGTGTGGCCCTTCTTGTGCGTCAAACCCTGTCGCACCACAGGCGACAAACACCACAACTGCAACATGTGGAAGCGGTGGCGGTTAGACTGCACACGAACCCCACACCTCTCACTGCCGTGGCCCTCTACATTCCACCAACCACACCACTCCCGGCAGAGGACCTCACCAGCCTCCGCCGGCTCGACTCACGTGTGATCCTAGCAGGTGACTACAATGCTAGGCACACCTCCTGGGGCTGTCTCAGTAACAACAGTAAAGGTATTGCCCTACGCAAGTACCTTAAAGAAACCATGCTAACCCTTCATTACCCTGACACTTTTACCTACTACCCCTACTTCCACACTGGCAGCCCCAGCGTACTGGACCTGGTGGTTAGTACCCCACTACCAAGGGTCAACCCCCTTACTGTCAGCACCGCCCTGACGTCTGACCACCTCCCCGTCATGGGGACACTAGACACAACAGTCACCCCCACAGTCACAAATCTCATCTTTAATTACAGGCTGGCTGACTGGAAAGCCTACCGAACAGCCATGGACCAGCAGCTAGATCTGCAACGTAAAGCCCGCTCAAAGGAAGAACTTGACCAACATGTTCTTCACTTTGCAGACACCATCATCACCTCAGCTTCACTGCACATCCCCCAAGTCAAGCCACACCCACTCGGGGCCCCACTCCCAAACAACATCAAACAACTCATCTCATCACGCAACAAGGCTCGTGGCCGTTGGCAGCGGACCCGCCTGCAGCCAGACAGGGACTGCTACAATGCACTCTTCCGAAGGTGCAGAGTGGCCGTCGCTGAATGGGTGTCGGCGAGCGAAGTAAAGCGGCTACGTGCACTGTCGCTTGCGAATGGCTCGGTGTGGCGCTTCGCTCGCAACCTACGCTCCGCCAAGTCTGCGATCCCGCCTCTTGAGGCGGACGGTGGCATGGCGGAGTCGGGGAGTGACAGAGCTGAGTGCTTGGCTGACCACTTTGCAAACTCATTCACCCCGGCACCAGTTCCACCACACCAATCAAAACTCCCCACTCACTACCACCCCCCTCCTCCACCTCTACCTGGTGCCCTGAAGCTGGCCACGCCCAGGCAAGTCAGGAAGGAGATCGACCGAGTACGAGCAAATGCCGCCCCAGGCCCCGATGACATCACACCACGACTTCTCAAATCCATATCACGTAAAGCTCTCATCTACCTCACCAACATCATCAACTCCATCCTCATTACTGGTCACTATCCACTTCCATGGCGCGAGGCCACGGTAGTGCCCATCTTCAAGGGGAAGGGCCCCGCCGATCGACCAGCATCGTACCGCCCCATATCGCTGCTATCGGTGACATCCAAGGTAGCGGAGCGCATAGTCCTGTCCAGGTTGGAGGAGGAGGTTGACCGCCTGCAGCCGCTCCCAGAGTTTCAGTTCGGCTTCAGGCGGCGACTGTCCACGCAGCACGCATTGGCTCATGTCACCGACCAAATCACCCTCAACTTCACCCAAAGGAACCATGTTGGCATGGTGTTGCTAGACCTGAGTCGTGCATTCGACACTGTCCATCACCAGGCCCTTATCCTCAAGCTAGCATTCCTGGGAGTCAACCCTGCACTTCGCTCCATCCTTCATTCATTCCTAGAAGCCCGCACGTTCCGCGTGCGAGTGGAAAGGTCCACCTCATCCTCACGAGAGATCACTGCAGGAGTACCCCAGGGGTCTACGCTCTCACCTCTATTATTCTCCTTGTATACGCACGACATTCCTAAACCCCCCGAATGCACGATTGTCATGTACGCGGACGATACCGCGCTGATGGTCAACCATCATGACCCCCTGCTAATAAAAGCCAGGCTGACCTCGGCCATCCGCACTGTCACAACGTATTTTACTTCCTGGGGCATCCTTCCTAACCCCTCCAAAACTGAAGCAATCTTTTTCACCCGACGACGCCCCCGTCTGCCCCCAGCACTGTTCGTGGGAGGCGCAGTGATCAAGTGGAGCGACTCAGTGAAATACCTCGGTGTGACACTGGATCGCACACTGCGCCTCTCACCGCACTTCTCGTCTGCCACTGCCCGGGCCCACCGTGCATACAACTCTCTGTCCGTCATTCTCCGTCCCCACAGCCCCCTGCCAGATATGGACAGAGTGCACCTCTTCAAGGCGTACATAATCCCCATCTTGTTGTATGCCTCCGTAATATTTGCCCATGTACCCGACTTCCGCTTCCACCAGATAAATACATGTTTTAACAAACTCCTAAGACGTACACTCGGGAAATACAAACATGTCACCAACACACAGCTCCATGCTCTCGCAAACACTCCATCACCACGCGCCCTTGTAATACAATACGCAGACACTTTTTTCCACAAAGCAGCACAACACCCGTCACCTCTAATCAACAGCATCGGACAACACGACATCCAACACCCACACCCACACAAACTAATCACAGACTACCACCCTGGCAGACCACCCTGACTGGGTAACAATCAAGCAGGAAGACATTAAGGACACCAACCATAGTGAAAAAGTGTTATAGATATGGACGCCAACCATAGTGCCATAATTATGTATATTTTTATTGTGATTTTTATGTTGTAAATAGTGAAATATATATTCTGTGTAAATAAAATAAGTGTCAATTTTGAATAATGTGTGCATCAAGATCAAGAGACCATAGAGCTATTTAGCTCCAACCGCCGGACTGAAGGGTTTTTTAAACTTTTCCCTTTAATGTTAAAATTTTCTGCTTTTGTAAATAAATCAAACAATTTAGTAAATAGTCATGTAAATAGCTGGTAAAAGAGCACTGAGTGCTGGGGTGCCAAAAAATGAATGTATAAGTAATGTAAAGTGCAAAAATGTAAAATAAAAAGACTTTTTCAATCAATCAATCGTCCGATCACCGAAGTTAAGCATCGTAGAGCGTGGTTAGTACTTAGATGGGTGACCGCTTGGGAACACCACGTGCCGTTGGCACTACTATTTTGCACCCTACAGAAAAAAAATTTTTTTTAAAAATTTCAATTTTCAATTTTTTTTTTCCCCACAATCACCACATTTCCCCCCCCCCCTAACACACACACACACACTCTCTCTCTCTATCAATCAATCAATCAATCAATCAATCAATCAATCAATCACTCACTCACTCACTCACTCACTCACCCACCCAGCAGCTGTGAATCTTTGCATGTGTATACCTCATACAAAATTCAAAGTGAAAAAATAAATATATAAGTGTATATGTATGTATGTATGTGTATATATATATATATATATATATATATATATATATATATATATATAAACACACACTCACACACCTATTTTGAAGTTTCTCTGTTTCAGTGGGCAGTTATGTATAATAATGAGAGATTCAAAAAGACGTTGATAACAATGTCATCAATGCCTGTTTAGTGTGCTCATTTGTTGGATGGTCGGCAGCAATACTAGAGGTGGTACAGCTGTAACCTGTAAAATTGTACCTGCAATGTGTTGTGTATGGAAAAAAATAAAAATTATATCATCTAAATTTTTGTTATCCAACAATAACCTTCCCATCAATGCATGATGTCACAGTAGCCATAGCTCTACTCTTTCTGCCATATAACATTGGGAAAAAAAAAAAAAAAAAAGGAGCTATTAGAATAATAACAAAAGATAAAAAATCATCTAACTGCAGACCAAAATTCAAAAAACTTAAAGTCCTGACTGCCATAAATGAATATGTTCTAGAAACTTTTTATTCATTCTTAAGAAAAAGAAGAAAAAAAAAATTATTATTTTTTTTTTTATTTTTTTTTTTTTAGATATTCGCACATAGGTATAACACCAGAAATGCTAGTAAATTGAGGATAGTTGAACATAACACTAGGCGATTTGAAAATGGACTAAATTACTTGGGAGTAAAACTTTACAACTTAATATCACAGAAAATAACTAAAACAATTTACCAGTATTAAAAAAAAAACAGTAAAAAAAATTCTTCTAGAATATCCTACCTACCCTCTGAAGCTATTCTTTAATTTGATTGATAATAGAGAAATTGAACTGTTAATTTGTTGAATGGACTTGTGATAACAGCTGCTTCATGTTTTGCATAAAGTTAAATTGTGTAACATGTTATGTATTTTTTTTTTTTGAAATTTTTTTTCTTGGTAACTTGCATCATGTAAATATTAATTGTCTGCACATACATGTTCTATATCCCGGAGCCTTGACTCCACGTGGGATCAACAGAACAAAAATACAAAAAAAAAAAAAAAAAAAAAAATCCAGCTCACTAATCTAGGTGCATTTTGCTAACAATATTTGGAATATATATATATTTTTTTTTTGTGTAACATGCAAATTCTGTATTATTCTGCACACATTATTTATAATCTTCTATCATTTTCTTAGATAATAACTATTAATTCATAAAATAGATTGTGTGTGCATAACCTCCTGGAAACATTTGCACTTACCTCCTACTTTACTTTTTCATTTAAGCAATCCTATTCGCATGTATACACTTAGGTTGCAGCATCGAAATTGTGTAAAATTCAAAGTGTGTATTGCCTGAAAAAAAAAAAAAAAAAAGACATACCAAATATTTGCATACAGCGACACACTACATATTTGCACACAGTGGAGTTTTGCGGTAATTAACCTAGCACAATTTACCACACGCAATCACACGCCCGCGATGAGATAACACACTCGCTGTTTTCCTGTTGACCGGCACGAGGAGTAAGAAAAATTGATATTTACACGAGCACACACTCCCACACTAGTCACAACGTCGGTCATCAAGTTGTGTTGAAAATTCCTGTAGCCTCTGTTTTCCCAAATGATTTCACTTAAAATTTCATTTAACAAGACCATAAACAAATTTACAATACTAATTTCTTAAACAAACACTTCAGCGAACAAGTGACTGTCGCATTCATTACAAAGCTTACAACTTAACAGATGTTTCCGATGTGAAATAAAATAAGAAAATGTTTTACAACCAACCTAGAACATTTAGTCAAAACGTTTTTGTCCTGGTTTATGATTATTTTCCGTGACATGAATGTTTCAAAACTAATAAAAATACGAATGCAGCCAAATATAATGAAGTTAGCACATAAAAGACGACTTAAAATATTTCATTTTTCGAGAATTGGCAGAGCAAGAACGCACAGGTCCAACGGAAATTTCTTTAAAGATAAACGACCATCGGACAAAAACACCCCCTCCCCTCATCATCAAAAATACGTGAATAATATACTTTTTCAATTATATTTTTATCGTTTTTTTTTTTTTTTTAATATACTCATTAAAACTTCAAAATAAGCAGGTACTCGTGTGTTTTTCTCTCTACAATGTACCTGATCTCGGTGCGTAAACCTACATCATTTAGAGATGGAATTAATGTACACATACAAGTAAAATTTTGTTCCATTGTAAAATTGAGAGAAAGAAGGTTTTCCAAACGCATTAAGTATGGAGACTTTAAATAAGATTACGAGCTTATAAATGTTTGCAACGAAATAAAGTGACCATGTATCTGCAATTTCAAAAATATTTTTGCTCTGCTAACCTCACATGCAAGCAAGTAAAAATAACCTCACAACTTACTTACCTCTCTCAATTTCGCAGTACCAAAACATAGAAGGGATAAATAGGATAGTTTTTATTCGAAATCCTGCAAGAGTTTTAATTTTTATTAAAATATTTCTCCAATGTAGCATGTGTGTGGAATACTTCATCAGCAACTTGCATCTGCACCTTGAGTGAATTGAAGGGCAGCCAGTTTTAAAAGCTAAACAGAAACTGCACTCTTGAGAATGCATCAGATCCAAGTGAAATGCTTGTTGTGTGTACAGTTAAAAGTTTTATTATTCACACAATGAAAATGTAAACAAAATTTACTCACAATAATAATCACATCATCCTTGGAGGTGCACGAAGAAAGCCATTCCAGGTGGCACTGAACAAGGTGATTTGCTAGTGCTTCCACAGCAAACAGCCTTCATGAAATTATCTCCACATTTTCAGCATACTATACACTAAAGTATACCTAAGTTAATTTAACCATTTTCAAGTGATTCCAGCACAAATTACGTATTTGATTCCTTGAATAACATCTGCAAATAAAAAGTTCCCTGTTTGGTGTAGCAGTAAATTTAAACAGCTCGCAGTGCAAATTAAACAGTGCAGCTGCCATAAAAAAATTACACTATTAGTGGAACTGCCCATTATGTCATCGTAGACTGCTGACATTTAGAAAACATTGAAAAATCAGTGCTAAAGAAGCCCTACATTACTTTCGCTGTCCAAAGTGCGCTGCTCCCTACGTGAGCAAGGCATCGAGAATTTTCTGAACCGTCCGCAACCAGAAAATTGGGTAACCAGATATTTGCGTACAACACAAACTTTTTACGATAAATGCGTAAATAGTTTAAATCCGCATATTTCCTCACTCGGAAATTATGATCCCGACGAAACACAAAAATACAAACGCCCGAAATCCATCCTGGCGCATCGACCACCGTAGTGGCCCGTGATTGGCTGGAGGCTCCGGCCAATCACAGCGCACCTGCGCTCAGCCGAGGCCCGACCCCAACTCTGTGGTTGCGGACTGGCGAGAAAATTCTGCTTAAGAATCGCGCAGTTTTACACTCTCGCACAATACACATGTATGCTGGCAGCTCTTAAATAATAAGTAAACGTTAAATTAATATAAATTTAAGGTTTCACCCCCTTAGTATAAGTTAAGTAAATTAAGAACATTTGCGCCCTAATTATCATACATGACAATTAATTATGTGATTATGTAATAACCAAACATGATTATAATAATTCAAAATGGTCCGAAGCACGCAGGTGTATGTTCTAACCTGCTTCAGGGTTCACTGCCTGCGTTGTTAGGGCTGACTCTTTATGCCTGATGGGCATGGCCCGCCTGGCAGGCCTCACCTCCAGCGCCGGTCGTGTTTCTGATGGCATGAGATTTTGAATTACACCTAAATAAACACACAGATGGCTGTAATACATGTGATAACCAAACATGATGCTTATTCAAAATGGTCCGAAGCACGCAGGTGTATGTTCTAACCTGCTTCAGGGTTCACTGCCTGTGTTGTTAGGGCTGACTCTTTATGCCTGATGGGCATGGCTCGCCTGGCAGGCCTCACCTCCAGTGCCGGTCGTGTTTCTGATGGCATGAGATTTTGAATACCAGCTACCATTGCAACTAGTGTGACATCGCACACACACAACATGCATACCAACCATATGTATGTTTGTGTATATGTATGTATATATGCCTGAGCGTGTATATATATATATATATACATAACACAAATTTTTCCCCTTCTCAAACACCAAGCTAGCTGGCAGCCAGGTGGGAAACGACGAAGTCGCCCCCTAAAGACCAGTACCCAACCAAATAAAGCTAAATGCGGACAAAAAGTCCAAGTTCCCTCCCAAACTTGCTAAGTAGTGACTTTCTACTCTGTCCAACTCTTCTTCCTGAACCATCCCTCTGTTCCCGTAGCCAACCTGCTTGCTATTAATGCATGAAATTTGCATCCCGCATGTGAGTGCCCAGGGTTTTCCCTCTGTCTATGGAGGTTTTACCTGGGCCCAACTTATCTCTAGTATTAGTCTAGAATAGTCAAGTGAGGGGAGTTAGTCATGGCGCCAATCGCAGCCATGGCTGGCCAATCCCCTCCTTAGCACAATATGCATGCTCCCTTGTCTGCATGGTACTCCCTGCATGAGTAGAGCGTATAGGCTTCGGCCTGAGACGCACTTAAGTCCCTCCTAACCCGGACCCCTCCCAAACACACTTAGTTTTTAGTTAGGTTAGGAAAAAAAAAAAAAAAAAAAAAAGAGAGAAAAGGAGAAGGAGTTCCAGCTGCGCCTTCGTGGAGGACGGACGTGTCCCGGAGCTGCTCGACGTGACCTTCCAGATCAACGACGCCCAAGCTGTGGTTAGCACTTCTTAGTGCTACCCAGCGGTGTACTGAAAGGTGCCTGTGTGCTACATGCGCACAGGCGGTAAGAGTGAGCTGCGGTTAAGTAAGTTATTGGCAACCAACAACTCGGCAACACCCGGGGAGCTAGCTCCCCTATAGCCTAGCCAGAACCCGGCTAACTTAGCCCCGGGGGACGGTCAGTGGGTGGACCCGAGCGTAGGCTACCACGACGACATGAGCGACGCTGTCGAGATGGCAGAAAGCGAGGCCCCCTCAGGGCCTAGCAACGATCAATCCAGTGGCTGGACAGTCGCCGCTGGAAAGCGAGCGAAACGCCTGCACGCGGAGGTGTCCGGTGCAGGCAGTGATGACGAGGCGGGCCCCGCCCCCCGCCCCCAGCAACCAACACCAACCGAGGCCGCCAAGCGAGCGCCCAAAATTAAGCCCCTGTTCGTGTTCCTAGATCAGGGACACCAGTACCCGCGTGTGTACACTGCCCTGAAACAGGCAGTTGCCGAAAAATTCACGTGCCAGAACCGCGGGCGTGATGAAATACAGGTCAACGTGGCCTCAGTCCCCGACTACCAACGAGCAGTTAAAGCACTGCAGGCCATCGGTGCCCAACACTCGGTCCTCCTTCAGAGGGACGAGGTTCCCAAGAAGTTCGTGCTGCGCGGGGTGCACCGCCACACGCCTTCCGAATTTCTCCAGGAGGAATTCCGTGTCCAAAACCTGCCGGTTCAGAACCACTGGTTCCTGGAGAACCGGCAGCGCAGAGAGAAGTGCGATGCACTTGTCATCGAGGTGCCTCAGAGCTGCGACTCTGAGCGCATCTACGCCTTGAAAGAGTTCGCCGGCATGCTTGTGCGTGTTGACGACTACCGTCGCCCCTCAGGCCCCTCTCAATGTAGCGTCTGCCAGCGTTACAATCACGTTGGCAAGGCCTGCCACGCGGCCCCTGTGTGCCGGTGGTGCAGCGGGCCACACCGCGCTCCCGACTGCCCCAATGGGGGCAACCAGGAGTTTAAGAAGTGCGCTCACTGCAAAGAGGCGCACTGCGCGAATTACAAGGGCTGCCAGGTGTACAAGAAAGAGACACGCAGGCACCTCCCGCCCCAGGTGCGCAAGCAGCGCGAGCAGCAGTCTCGCCGCGACTTGCGCGCAAATAAGCAAGCTGCATCGCAGCCCCAGCCGCAACCGATGCCACGGCCCCCTCCGGGCTACTTCGGCCCCCCGAGGCAAAATCCCTGGGGCCCACCGAGGTACCCTCCTCCCCAGAGCTTCGGAGACTACCTGCAGCAGGCAGGTGGCAACAGGTTTGCGCCCCTGGAGCAACACTGCGAGCCCAGCTACAATGAGCTGGACTACCCAGTGCTTGCTAACAATCCCTGGCAGCGAAAGCAGGGGTTCAAAAAACATCCGACGGGCCACAAAAACGGCCAAGGCAAACCCCCGCGACCCACTCAGGAAAGGCCCCCGCAGCCTGGGCAGGACAGGCCGCGACAGCCTGCCCAGGATAAGCTCGTAGCAGCTAAGGCTGCGCCAGCCCCGGCGAAGCGCACGACCGCGCTCTCCCGGCCGCAGGTAGCCCCGGCACCTGAGACGAGCATGGCGGTAGACGCAGCTCCAGTGCTGCCAACTGCACCGCCCGCGCCCCAACAGCAGCCAGCCTCGAAACCGGGCCTGGCTGACTTCCAGAAAGTGCTCGAGCAGTCGCGCACTTTCAACACGGATGAAAATCTGGCGGCCACAATCGTCCCCATGTGCCAGCTTATGGTTATATGGTGCGACCCATCTGTTTCCCTAACAGAAAAAGTCCATGCGATGATGGGCTTCGTCCAGACACTGGCTGCCAAGCTCAATGGCAGCTCGTAATCCGGCCCAGTGTTGCATACCAACCGCGGCCCATAGTCTTAAGTCCCTCCTATTCTGGAATGCACGCGGCATTAAAAATAAAATACCGGAATTAATTCACCACTTAGAAAAATACAAAATAAAAATAGCTGCGATTAATGAAACCCACTTAATTCCGACTGATAGAATTACTATACTAAATTATGCAATCTATAGGCGCGACAGAGTCAATCAAAGAGGAGGGGGAGTAGCCCTTATTGTCCATAAAAGCATAAAAAACACTGAATGGCAGCTCCCCGATTTTCAGAATCTCGAAGCAGTAGCAATTAACTTAACTATTAACAGGCAAAACATAAAAATTATTTCTATGTATGCGCGACCAGGTAGGTCCCTGAGCGTGGCTGATCTGGACACCCTGTATGGGGCGGCCCCGACCTTCCTCGCTCTAGGAGACATAAATGCTAAACATAGAGAGTGGAACAGCAGGCGAGCCACACAGAATGGTACAATTCTTTATAACCACCAATTAAATCACAACTACCAAATTCATGCTCCCATGGAGCCCACACACGACACTGGGCGTGTGGGGGTTCTCCCAGATGTTCTAGACATCGTTATTAATAAACGTGTGAACTCGGGATTCGAACTCGAAGTTGTACACGACTTAACGTCTGACCACTTCCCTGTTCATTTAATTTTTGACGACGCAAATGTCGACTCGAACCCACCTCGTAAAGTCAGGGACTACAAAAATGCAGATTGGGTTAGCTTTAAAAATTTTTTGTCATTTCATCTTTCAGAACTCGACGAAATAAATAATAGTGATAATCTAGAAAACGCTATAACCACTTTTACCGCGAAAATTCAAGACGGAATTAGCCAGTGCATCCCAGAAAAGGAGGTTAAGTTAGTGCATGACGAGCTGCCAGCATACATTTGCGATATGATATCGCAAAAGAACAGACTGCGCCGCGAATACACACGGCGACGCACGCACATTATTAAACGCAGAATCAACGAGCTTCAAACTGCTATATCAGATGAACTCTCGTTGTGGCGTAGCAGCCAGTGGGAAGCCAAAATCGCGAAGCTCAATGTACAGGACGGGAGTACCTGGGCAATGACTAAGCGAATTTTGAATAAATTTGATAAAATTCCACCCCTCCAAACAAATAATGGACTCGCATTTCTTCCCCAGGACAAGGCGCAAGCTTTCGCAAGCACCTTAGAAACAGCATTCCAGCCCAATTTGCAGCCTTGTGACAGGCCATTCACTGCACAAATTTACCGCGAACTCCGCACTAAACTGCACCAGCCCACTATCTCTGAGCCTCTCCCCACCCAGGCCCAAGAAATTAAGCGTGCTATCAAGAATATGAAGCCGCGAAAAGCCCCTGGGAACGACGGCATACAAGCAGTTGTTCTCAAACAGCTTCCAGACGAAGCCTTTGAATATCTGGCTGAATGCATTAATGCAATGCTCAGACTGAATATTTTTCCCTCCCAGTGGAAGGAAGCAAAAGTAATAGTCTTCCACAAGCCGGGCAAGGACAAAACACTGCCCCAAAATTACAGGCCAATAAGCCTATTAAGTACTGTGTCTAAAGTTGCGGAGCGCATAATTTTACACAGACTTAAAGTACACATACACGAACATAACTTGCTGCCAAATGAGCAATTTGGCTTTCGCAGTGCTCATTCGACTACCCATCAACTGGTCCGTCTTACCGAAGAGATAACCAGCGCATTCAACGTCCAAGACTACGTAGTTGCTACGTTTCTCGATGTAGAAAAGGCCTTTGATAGAGTTTTTCATGCAGGGCTAATATATAAAATGTATGAAGCAAACTTCCCGGATTGCTACACTAAACTCATTGCATCCTACCTAGCAGGCAGAACCTTTAGAGTGTCATCTGAAGGGGCAACGTCTGACCTAAAATTAATTAAAGCCGGAGTGCCGCAGGGCAGCATCCTAGGCCCAGTACTATTTAATATATATGTACGCGACATGCCTCGCCCCGCACATAGACTAGTCAAGCTAGGCTGCTATGCAGACGACACTGTACTGTATAGCAGATCTCATAACCTACAGCTGGCCACTACCAGGCTCCAGACTGCGCTCACTGAAGTTGAACAGTGGTGTACAGCCTGGCGCATAAAAGTAAACACGACCAAGTCTGAGGCGATTGTCAGCAGATTCATCGCGACCTCGGAGCTGTTCGGATCGTCGGAGTGCGGCCCTGCCTCCTTCTTCGCTTCGCACCGCTTCGATAGCTCGTGGACACGAGGGTGGCAGCCGACCTGCGAGTTAATTTTTAACAACTCGACAGGTCATCTCGAGCCTAGCCCGCTCGGGTCAGCGGCGAGCCCCCTCACAGCGATTAGGGATACCTTTTTTGACAGACCACACGCTCTTAAAGCAACAGACAGGCATTCCAGCAACCTCCCCCCCCTCCTACACCCGCGCCCTGGGGCCGGCTGGGGAAGGGGCCAGTGGCATGCAGGAACAGGACATCCCGTCCCTGTCAATTCCGGACAACCTTCCGCCTGGCGCAGCCCTAATCTCCTACGAGGGAGGTACTTTTCAGGTACAGGTACCTGACCACACCATATCAGACACCGCACCCCCCCAGGAACCCACGAACATGGACACGACCACCTCTGTCCCTCCTACCGACTCCGCGCCGCTCATGGTCCCCGCGAGCGACATGGCGAAATTCAGGGCCTGGCTGCACTTCCAGGAAAAAGAAAAGAATGCAGCAGAGCAGCGAGAGGAGGAACAGGAGCGACAAGCTGAATGGACCATGCAGCGGAAACGGCAGCGAACAACAGCGCCAGCAGTCAGGCCACCTGAAATCGCGGTTACAAATCGCTTCGCCACGCTCGCGGAGGCAGACGCGTCCCGACCCACGGCAGGGCCCTCCAGCGCCCCCTCTCCACCCGCTCCAGCTCCGGCCAATCAGGGCGCAGCCGCCCCCTCCACCCGCACCCCGCGTGCCTCAGGACCGCGCAAACACGCGCTCAGGCTGGTCGTTCCAGACCAGTCTCTCTACAGCCAGCTAGTGGCTCGCATGCGATCTCTCGCCCCAGGGGCCGCGCAGATTTCTCTCGTGCGCGAGGGCCTGCAGATCGCGTGCGAACACTTGCAGGCATACCAATCTCTCAAAAAATACCTTGATTCAGTGCCAGTCCCGTACTACACTTTCTGTACAGCCTCTGAGTTGCCTCAGAAAGTTGTTGTCCGCATGCCGCGCGCCACGCCAACGGAATCAATCAGAGAAGACTTGGAGGCACGTGGGTACACCATCTTGGACGTCTACCAATTCCACAAAAAATGCGCGGACCCTGCCGATCCCACCAACACCTGGGAGGAGCCACTACCGCTCTTTAGCGTCACGGCCGCTAAGAATGACACCCTCCCTCGCCTCACGTCACTCACAACTATCAACATGACCCGTGTTGAAGTGACACAATACCGCAAACGTGTCGGGGACGTTGCGCAGTGTCAGAACTGTTGGAAGTTTTTGCACACTCGCAACTTCTGCCGACTCGCCACCAAATGCAAGCACTGCGCCGGGCCCCACACATACGCCGCCTGTCCCAACCTCAACAAAAATCCCAACTGTGCGAACTGCAAGGGAAATGGCGTGCACGAGGGGAACTCCAAACTTTGCCCCGAATACCTGAAGTATGTGCAATTCCGTCAGGATCAGGCGTCTTCGCGCGCAGAACTCGCGCAGCCTCTTGCGACACAGCCAACACCAGCTCACTACCCACTGCTACCACCCCCCGCACCCACGAGGCCAGTGGTGCCAACTTTCTCGTTCGCACAGGCGGCGAACAACAACGCACAACGCATCATCGTACCGCAACACACACCAGCTCCCACCCCCCCTCCTCCCCCCACCCCTTCCCAACACCCACCCCCCCTCTCCCAAGCTCCTACCGCAACTCCAAGCTCCCTCGGCGACTGTGCTGGCATCCAATCCGCCATGTCCGACCTCCGGGAACTGATGAATTTCCTGCGCGATGCCAACTTCGCCGCATTCATGGCACACATGAAGCCCTACATGCTCCTTGCCAACACAGCCACCGATCCCTCAATGAAGACCCTCCTGCTGGTGCAGGCCCTGACAACCTTCTCCGGGGCCGTTTAATGGGTACACATCCTCCTGCCCCGAACCCAGGTACCCTTTCCATCCTGTACTGGAATGCTAATGGGATAACCACACAACTCTACGAACTTGAGAGAGTTCTGGAGGAGTACGGAGTGGAAGTGGCCTTAATTAACGAAACATTTTTAAAACCTACAAAACGTTGCACTATTAAAAATTACATAACTTACCGCACAGACAGAGTAACTGCCGGAGGAGGAACTCTAATTTTAGTCCATAACCGACTTCAACACCACATAAATAAACCTTCAGAAACCAGCCACATAGAAAATACGTCTATAAATATTCGCACAAATACCGGCCACATAACTTTAGTCGCAGCCTACTGCTCGCCAAATAAACCTCTGCTAAATAAAGACCTCAACGAAATAATAAACCAACCGCACCCATTCATTATAGCTGGTGATCTAAATGCAAAACATAAACAGTGGAACAGTAGATATAACAATCGCAAAGGGGCAGTGTTAAGCGAACACTCACTACAAAATAAATATTTAATCCATGCGCCGATCACTCCCACGCATTACCATGCTAATATCAGCCATCAGCCAGACGTTTTAGATATAATTCTCACTAATATTCCTAATATAAATATTCAACTAAAAGTTCTGCCAGAACTTGATTCTGACCATTTGCCTGTACACTGTGTTATTGAAACACATGTTCTAACACATCCAAACCCAGTACTTTGTCGAACCCCGGTCATCAACTGGGAGACATTTAAAATTGAATTAGAGGAAATATTTGAAAATAATAATATAATAATAACTTCTAAAGAACAAATAGACCCCGCGGCCGAAATAATTCAAAATACATTTTTAAACATAGTTAAAAAGCACACCACGTTTTTAAATAGGCGCGAATTTTTAAAACATGCATTTCCGGATGCCGACCTCCTCCTAATAAATAAAAGACAAGCACGCCATAAATACCAAAAATTCCGCACAATTGAAAATAAAAATAAATATTACGCACTTAAAAATCAACTTAGGCACGAACTTCTCAAATTAAAAATACATAACTGGGAACACTTTGTAGCTGATCTCTCTGATAGCATGAATAAATTCTGGAAAATAGCTAAAGTATTAAGAAACACGACTAAAAATACGAACTCTAACCCGGTTCAATCCCCGACAGGTACACTTCTCTACGAACCATCTGATAAAGCTAACGCAATTGCCGATTGCTACGAACAGCAATTTACACCGAATAACGACATCGGAGACCCGATTTTTACGCAGGAGCTCTTAGAAAATATAAATAATTTCAATCACTCCCCTCCCACTTCCATTCCCGATCCAGTCACTCTCCCGGAAGTAATCAGCATTATCAAACACGTAAAACTAAATAAAGCCCCGGGTGAGGATAAAATTACTTATCAACTTCTTAAAAATCTGCCATTTAATGCTCTATCCGCCATAACAGATCTTTTCAATGCCATACTCACGTTTCAACACTTCCCCAGCTCCTGGAAGACTGCTAAAATTATTACTATACCAAAACCAGGTAAAAATCCTAAAATGCCCGAAAACAGACGCCCTATTTCACTGCTCAGCTCTCTTAGTAAAATCTTTGAAAAACTGTTTTTAACCAGGCTCCAAACTCATGCGGCAGTGCACAAAATTATCCCGGACACACAATTTGGTTTCCGCTCAGCTCACTCCACAGTTCATGCACTTACTAAATTTACTACAGAAACCATGGCTGCCATGCAGAAAAAAGAATTCACCATCGCAGTATTTTTAGATGTTGCCAAAGCATTTGACAAGGTCTGGATCCCGGGGCTCCTACAAAAGTTAATATCATTTAATTTCCCGGACTGCTACATCCATTTACTAAGCAGCTACTTTCAAAATAGAAAATTTTACGTATCAATAGACAAAGGTCAGTCTACTATCCGGCCAATCACCGCAGGTGTACCGCAGGGCTCGGCAATTTCGCCATTCCTGTACAATATATATACTGCAGACATCCCAGTTACTCACTCCACCATTCAAATGTACGCCGATGACACAGTAATTTTCACACACGACCCTAACCTTCCCTACGCTGTTCTCCGCACTCAACTACAATTAAATGATTTAGAACTCTGGTTCACTAAATGGAAAATTAAAACTAACCCAGCCAAGTCGCAAGCTCTAAATCTCACCTCTCGCAGACTAAAACCCTCAAAAAACGTAACTCTAAATAATATAATAATTCCTTATACTGAAACTGCCACGTATTTAGGTTTAACTATAGACAATAAGCTTCGTTGGACCACACACATTCACAAAGTGCGGGGGGCAGCGATGGCCAAACTATCCCTACTGTACCCTCTCCTCAAGAGTAATAAACTACCCCGCCACTTAAAATTACTCCTTTACGTGTCTATTGTCCGTTCCGCGTTTATGTACGGTAACGAAGTCTGGGGCAATGTTACCAACTACCAAAAACAAATTTTGCAGGTAATTCAAAATAAATTTCTCAGGATAATCGGCGATGCGCCCCCACTCACACGGACAATAGACTTACACAGCCGACTTAAAATTCCTCTTGTAAAAGATTACTTACTCTTCCGAAATAATAAATTCTTCAAGAAACTCGCACTTCATGCTAACCCAGAAATTAAACGCCTAGGCGATTACAACCCCGATATAAACCGCCGCTTAAAACGCCCCAAAATGACACCTAATTAAAATTAATTAAATAGATTAGACACAAAAACTCCGTGCTCCTCCTACATTGCAGCGCGGATCATATAATTAAATCTATAAATCTATAATTGATTAATTAATTAATTAAATATTACCGACCGTTAAAATCACCTTAATTACGCAACGCAGCCTCACTGTCAGCCTTGGCGCCACCTACATCATATAATTAGAAGTAAATTCGAAAATTCGAGAATCTCACCAAACTTTCGGCAAAAATTAAGACATGCCAACAGGCCAGACCTACAGTATTCAAAATTTTAATTAGCCACCATCGGGGCAGGGGATGTTTTACCCTGCCTCTCCCTCCTTCCCTGGTAGGCAGGACAGGAGGGGGAAACCAAAGGGAAAGGAAGGGGGGCTGAAACTGTGGCTCTCAGTCCTCCTCTCCACACATTCAGCTGGGAATCAGCACTCAATAACCAAAGACGAGGGGGGAGGGGAGGGGCTATCCCTCTCTTTCCTCCCATTCCGATAATGACGACCACTTGGGAGGACAAGAGCCCTGACAGGCTTGTACCTCCCCCGCGCTGAGGGGCTGCGCCCCAGTGATGATCAAGCGGCAAGCGGCTGAGGCGATTGTGTTTACACGCAAAAACCTCCCGCCAGCCGACAACAGGCCGCAACTACGCCTATTTGATGAGCCAATCCCTCACAAGGACGTAGTTAAATACCTAGGTGTCCACATGGATAGGAAACTCCTGTGGAGACAGCACATTGACATTAAACAAACCCAAGCTCAGGTTAGAATGCGCGCATTATATCCTGTAATGAGCAGGCGATGTGGCAGCACAGTCAAAAACGGATTACTGCTCTACAAAGCTCTCATACGCCCGATAATCACGTATGCAGCCCCAGTCTGGGCTACTGCTGCATACTGCCATCTAATAAAACTGCAGCGAGTACAGAATAGGTGCATTCGAATCGCTGCAGACGCCCCGATATACTGTCCAGTAGAGAACTTGCACAGCGAAACTAACACTGAAACTTTGCAAGATTTTTATATCCGTACAACCCAAAATTTTTACGATAAATGCGTGAATAATTTAAATCCACATATTTCCTCCCTTGGAAACTACGACCCAAATAATACACAGAAGTATAAGCTTCCGAAATCAATCCTGGCGCACCGCCCGCCGTAGCTGACGGCGAGGCGCCCTCTGATTGGCCGAGCCTGACAGCCAATCAGCGCACGACCCCCTCCAAACAAAACTAGTTGCCGGCGCTCGGCTGACTCTTTATGCCTGATGGGCATGGCCCGCCTGGCAGGCCTCACCTCCAGCGCCGGTCGTGTTTCTGATGGCATGAGATTTTGAATTACACCTAAATAAACACACAGATGGCTGTAATACATGTGATAACCAAACATGATGCTTATTCAAAATGGTCCGAAGCACGCAGGTGTATGTTCTAACCTGCCTCAGGGTTCACTGCCTGTGTTGTTAGGGCTGACTCTTTATGCCTGATGGGCATGGCTCGCCTGGCAGGCCTCACCTCCAGTGCCGGTCGTGATTCTGATGGCATGAGATTTTGAATACCAGCTACCATTGCAACTAGTGTGACATCGCACACACACAACATGCATACCAAACGATATGTATGCGTGTGTATATATATGTATATATGCCTGAGCGTGTATATATATATATATACATAACACAAATTTTTTTTTTCCCCTTCTCAAACACCAGGCTGGCTGGCAGCCTGGGGGAAACGACTAAAGTCGCCCCCGAAACAACCAGTGCCACCAAGCTAAATGCGGACAAAATGTCCAAGCTCCCGCCCATTTGCTTAGTAGTCTTTCTACTCTGTCCAACTCTTCTTCCAGAACCATCCTTCTGTTTCCTGTAACCAACCTGCTTGTAATTAATGCATGAAATATTGCATCCCGCATGTCAGTGCCCAGGGTTTTCCCTGTGTCTATGCAGGTTTTACCTGGGCCCAACTTATCTAGTTTTTAACTTAGAATAGTCAGTGAGGGGAGTTAGTCATGGCTAAAACGTTGCCATGGCTGGCCAATCCCCTCCTAGCACATGATGCATGCTTCCTCTCCTGCATGGTTCATAACCTGCATGCTTAGAGCGTATAGGCTTCGGCCTGAGACGCACTTAGAGTCTTCCCTACCCAGACCCCTCCCAAATACACTTAGTTATTAGTTAGGTTAGGAAAATAAAAAAAAAAAAAAAAACGAGAGAAAAATTTTATTTTCACTTTGCTCTTGCATTCTGTAGGATCAGTCTCGTCATGGCAGATACCGCAGCAGCGACTGCAGCACCAGCTGTTGCCCCATCACAGGCAGCTTCCCCGAAGAAAGGCAAGGCTGCGTCGAAGAAGCCACGAGCCAAGCCCGCGCACCCGCGCACATCTGAAATGGTGGCCTCTGCGATCAAGAGCCTCAAGGAAAGGGGCGGCTCATCACTGCAAGCCATCAAGAAATACGTCGCCTCTACCTACAAAGTAGATGCGGAAAAGCTGGCACCTTTCATCAAGAAATACTTGAAGGCAGCAGTGGCTAGCGGCGAGCTTGTCCAAACCAAAGGCAAGGGTGCGTCTGGCTCCTTCAAGCTGGCTTCAGGGACCACCGGTGCTCCGGACCAGCCCAAGG
>NW_026963150.1:0-18395 GCF_032445375.1 Bacillus rossius redtenbacheri | reverse complement strand
AGCAAATGTAAATAACGAGTTAACAAAAATATAAATAATATTTATGATTTAATAAGGTATGAGACTCAGTAATATCGTGCGCGATGTAAGGAAATGGACTCGCAGTGCATATATAATTTCACGTAGCTCTGCGCTGGGTCAGAGCACTAATGGAAACCTTTCAGAAGGTATGTTGAAGCTCCCCCCCTCCCCCCACCCCCACCTCTCTTACACCACTCTCTTCAGACAGGCGGCGCGCGCTTCATGACAGTCTGAGTCGTGTCCCGACATGTCTCGAGCACCCGATGCTGTCAGGGGAGCATTTACGTATAATGAAAGGAAGTAGCTCTGCTGTTTTATTGCTGGAATACTAGACATACTTACACTGATATTTAAAATAAAAACATAATCTATATAAATTAATGTATTGCTACTCATAGCATAGTGTGCTGCCAACTATGCGTCCTTTTTCTGTATGTGGCCAGACACTTTAGGATATATGATTTCAGCATAAGTACAACAAGAAAAATATTACTTCCTAATGTGGTCCCTACATTGTTCCCAGGGTATCGTAAATGGTTTCATGGCTACAACTGCATGTGACACTACATAAAATAACAATCACAAGTGTAATACTTTTTACAAGTATGTGTAGGCTTCTGACTGTGGCGGACTGAAGGCTCGTGCCTGCAGTAGGACGTTAACACAGACTACGTATTCATCAGTTGAGACGTGATAAAATTACAGGTTACATCAGCTGAGCGAGGTCAAAGACTTGTCCGTACCCTATAGCATAGGACCGATGCCTGAGAGCAGCGGTATATATGTAAGCCGCTAGGATATTACAGTACATTATGTAGACGTCAACTACCACTCAAGTCAAAAATGTGTTTAATAAATACGAAAATAACTATTCTATGGTCAAAAATGTGTTTAATAAATACGAAAATAACTATTCTATGTGAAAATACACTAGTATGAAAAATCCATATTACTTATGCTAGAGAATAAAACTGTGTAAGGACATGCACAATAAATTATAAAACTAATAATGAGCCTACTAGTGTTACATTGGAAATAATTATTTAAAATAAATACATCTTAATTTGTGGCTTGTCAGAATAAATAAAGTCATCGGTCCCCCCGAGCATGTCTGGCATTTGGTTCAGTCAGGGAAAGAGGACTGAGCATGGTTGCTTACGAGATTATGGCTCGCAGACAATAATGCATGCGATACTAGAATTGCACTTGGACGTAACCTATACAGTAAATGTGACTATGAAAGATTTCAATATATAGACATAGTGAACAACTTTTTTTTGTAATAACATAAAACTGGACGAGATGGGTATCGAACCGCGCACTACAGACTATGGAGCGCCATGTCTACCAGATAGGAGCACAACACTGTAGCTACGAGTTGCAGAGGGGATCAATGTAAACAGTTTACAACTAACCTACAGACGTGTTAGGAATAAAGCATAAGCGTGCACGATTTGTGTTGGATTTCCCCAGTGTGCTTCTACTTATTCTTGAGACGGTAATTCTCCGTAAAGTTTTTTAGATATTAGCCACCACGACACTCTTGATTTGATGTGTGTTGGTATATATCGTAACAAAACTAGTAGATACATGGTTTTTGCAAAAAGAGGAAATTAACTCTCGCTAATGAATTATTTTAGGAAATATGTTTCAATTTTAAAATATCTGAATGCACCTGAATATATAAGCTAATATAGAATGCAGATCGATGCCTATAGTGTTATCGAAAGGTTGTAGATTTTTAGAGCCGAATAATCTGACTCATCGTAATGATTGCTAGACATTCAAAATGTTTTTAATTTTGAGTTAAATTTAAAATCTAGATGCTTGTTGACGCCACGGTACAGACGTTAACAATATAGATTATTTTTAACTACTTCTTTTGCTTCTTGTAAAATAAATAAGTAGTTGCAAACGAATTTAGTTATTACTATAAGCCGTTAATCTTCAGCCGCGAATAGTGTTACTTCACAACTAATGAAATGCACGAATGACAATACTTTAATATTAATGTGACATGGATCTGAACAATGCACTGTTATACTAATATTTCTTTTATAAACGGGGAGCGGGCATCTTACCTCAGCGGTGAACTGAAGACGTGGACTAGTGGACTGGTAGAACTCGATCATGAAGGCACGATACAAATGGTTGGAGTTGCGCTCGCTCGAGTATATAAAGGATTTCTGTGTGTGACGTCAGTGAGGTCATGGACGAGTCACTAGGGTGGGTTCACACCTGAACGTTCATTTGATGTGTTAGCTTTTAAAAAAAATCGAGTAAATTTATACTGGTTTCCAACACAGGTTCTAAAGATGATGACTGTTTATAAATATATATTTTTAAAAACATTAATTTTTTTTATATGTTTAGTGGTTTGATTTTTAGTATTAATGCATACCAGTAGTTTCATACATTATAAACTAATGGTATGCATTATTGAACTTCCTTTAGACATGCGTATTACAAAATTAATTTCGGATTTGTTGGGTCTGTTCATTACGAAGGACCTCGCATGAAACCACCTTAAGACTGACCCGTCTCCCACAGGCAGTCAACAAAATTCCTTACCCCGGAAATACTTTTTCCGTCCGGTCGCTGGCCTGGCATGCTGCTCCGAACCGTTGACCTCAACCTGCGTTTCAAAGCATGCACTATTTGCTTTAGGGATTTTTACACGAATAAATATTAATTTGAAGTTATACACTTTGGGGGTTTACTTAAATTAAAGTCGAGAAATACATTCATTATTTTTATTACAAGAAAGTCGACATATACTCGTGCAACCACAGATTGCAAATAATAATAATATATTTTTAAAAACAAGCCATTTATAAAACTTTTAAAATTAAATTTCTCGAGTTACAAACATTGTAATTTTAAAACAAAAAATATTCCACTTCATAAGTAAACTGCGTATGGCTCAGAGCATACTGGTGGTACGTGGTTCATTGTATACAGTTGGCGCATGAGTCTTATTTAATATTTTAATAATTAGTTTCACGATTATGACGGAAACAATGTCATACAGTTGTACCAACTTTATTGTTGTGCAACACTTTCGTTTTTTTTTTTTTTTTTCAAAAATGGTTCTCTTGCATGTATTTCATAGATGTCACGTGGTACTAACTACCGGGTTCGTACAGAGGCTTAAAACTATGTAGGTTACATTGCAGGTAGTTGCATGAAGCCCACCATACTTGATTACTTTCTTCCTCAATGGTGTGGTGAATAAGCCCGTCACACTGTTCCGTCCAACTGATAACCGCGCCGGTGCTACGCCGCAACTCACACTTCATTGACGCTTGTCCTGGACGCACACGTAACGTTTCGGTTGCTGATGCAGCCTTAAGTATGTCTAAGCTTGTGGGAAATTTACTGTCAGGTCGTATATGATATATAACACAGTTGACCTTACTACATGCTTGATTGCGTACATATAGGTTGTCCTCGTCACAGTTCGACACCCAGTGATGACCAAAGTTGCAGACCTCCAGCTGGAACTGACCATCAGCTGTCACGAAGAACACACGACGGAATCCAGACGTTACCTCTGCATACTCAGCAGATGGATCAAAAGACATTTTGACCACAGTACACGGGTACTGGATGAGATCTATGATTCAACTAGCTTCTTCAGGATCGTTGTCCTCAAATTTATATCACAGTACAAAATTTCAATATGGCCGCTGGACATGTTATTAATTTGTCAACATTTAATTTTCAAAATATTATTTAACTGTAAAAATTAAATGCAATCATTAAATTAAAGATTTGTCTGTTATCAAAGAAACATGTACAGTATACTTAATGCTCTAAGATGTAGATGTTATATAGAATAAAATAATGTTTAGTTGGATGAAGAATATTTATAAATTGTATTTTATGATTTAATAAAATTTAAACAGTTGATATTAAGAGGTGTATCTTAATTTTTGTAACTTAGTTCTGTATCGGGTGCAGATGGAGAATGAGTGTTTAATTGAGTGTTGATTTTGAATATGAATGTCGAATTAAGTGTCGATTTTTGAAAAATGAGTGGAGAGTATTTATTTCCATACATTACAACATTTAAAGTATGATTATCGCACAGGAATTGTCTCATGTCATTTATGAAGTTGGGTAGTCTAAATATATTTGGTTATTCAATTGTTCTAGCTCCTGTAGCATACGCCTGTTTTGTCTGCTGCGGGAGTGACGTCTGTGCTTGGGAAGAGGCTTTCACAGCAGCGCGTGTTCGGGCAGGAGGAAACACGCAGAGCCACTTAGGGGTGTTTGTGTCGTCAACCATAGGCTGCGCCGGGTTTTTGGAATGTGTTGTGCAGGTTATTTCGATCGAGTTCTGGGGCCTCACAGCATCGCTCCGCTAACGTGGTAGTCTGCTTCTAACCACGCTCTCATCATCATGGCTTCATCCAGCGACAGTGAAATGGATGATAGTAGGGAGCGATCCCGCAGCCCTCTGCATCGAAGGACACTTTCTTCCCTGGACAGAGAGGCTGAAAATGATGCCGCTCGAACTGCCATTCTGCTACTCAGCAGTGGTAGTGATGATGATGATGATTATGATGTTGATGATGACAATGATGATCAAGATGATGATGATGGCGATGATGGCGATGATGACGAAGATTTTGATGATGGTGATGACGAAGATTTTGATGATGATGAAGGTGATTATGTAGACATGGATAATTATACGGAAGATGAGTGGGATGCTTATTTACAAAATTTGTTTGCGGAGATAGACGATGAACGGATGACGAGAGATTTTGAAGTGGAGGAGTAATTTATTATTATCTTCCTTCCAACCTCTTTGCTGTCATCTTTTGTTGTTGTAATTAATGCTGGGAAGTATGTTTCAGCGATGGTTATTTTTCCCTCAATGTTTGCACATATTTACCCTCCCCTTGTGTTCTTATGGGAATTGTTTTCATTTTTCAGCTTCGTGGGGGGGTAACACAGCCAGGCATGGCACTTGGGATAATGTAATCGGATGGATGGTTTGTTTGTTACAAACAAATGAAAAGCCATTCCCTTGCATTACTCCTCTGGTTCCATGCTTGCCCGGTGCCAAGTCCGGGTAAAATAGTGGAGGCATAATTTCTAAGTAGTGTCGAGATGTAGTATAGTGGTTCCAAACTGACTACAATTGCTACAACTGTCTGCCACTACGAGAAGAAGAGAGAGAGACTCTACACAACACCAATATTTTATAAATACTCTATCATATTTAATAAACATACATTAATAAATAATAATAATAATAATATGGCTACAGGTTCCAAACTTATCTCGACTGGTTACACATTGCATAACACTTGTAGGTTTTTAAATTCAAACTTGGCACCATCCGGCGACAATACCTTGAATTAAAGATGGCCGACAGTGGTGCCATCCGGTAGCGACTTTATGAATTAAAGATGGCGATGGTGGCGCGCTCCGGCGGTAACTTTAAGAATTAAAGATGGCGATGGTGGCACACTCTGGTAGCAACACTAGGAACTAAAGATGGCGATGGTGGCGTCATCTGGTATCGATTGTATGAACTAAAATATGGCGATGGTGGCGCCATCTACCAGCCAACTTGAGAACCAAGATGGCGGCGCCTCTGGCAACTAATTTTTGAATTTGGCGCGCGATACTAGCGACATCTACCAGCCAACTTGAGAACCAAGATGGCGGCGCCTCTGGCAACTAATTTTTGAATTTGGCGCGCGATACTAGCGACATCTACCAGCCAACTTGAGAACCAAGATGGCGGCGCCTCTGGCAACTAATTTTTGAATTTGGCGCCATCTGGTAGTCTGTGCTGGAATTAAAGATGGCGATGGTATAATAATAATTTGAATTTCATGCATTTGGGAAGGCAAAGACACCCTCCCCCCTTTTATCATAAAACTTGACGTCAGTACGTGACATATATAGATTATTTATTCCACCATATCCCAATTGGTCTCGTGGTCTAGTAGTCAAGGTGTCCGCCTCGTAACCACGACATCCCGGACGTTTTCACGTCCCATGGATCGAATCCCAGCCTCGGCACTGAAATTATTTTAGTTAAAGAAAAAAAATAAAATAATCCCTGCTGCTATCTGGTGGCGACCAACAGAACTATATGACGTCGCAAGATGGCTGCCTCCAGCAGACGGAAACAAGATGGCGGCCTGCAGCAGACGAAACAAGATGGCGGCCACCAGCAGACGAAAACAAGATGGCGGCCACCAGCAGACGAAAACAAGATGGCGGTTGATGTTTACATCGAATTTCAAAGTTCGAAAAAAAAAATTCAAATCCAAGATGGCGCCCGTGACACAAAGTGCAACGGTGACGTCATGATTCGAAGTTGGTGGAAATTTCTAGAAATACAAAATGGCGGATGGATTAGCATGGATTGGCATACAGATTAGCATGGATTAGCATAGATTAGCATAGATTGGCATGGATTAGCATAGATTAGCATACGGATTGTCATAGATTGGCATAGATTAGCATAGATTAGCATAGATTGACAAGGTCAAGGTCAAAGGTCATGATGACGTCATCCAAGATGGCCGCCGATGACGTCATCCAAGATGGCGGGCTCCTGGCTCCTGCGCCTGTGCTTGAACCCCCCATTTCCAACTACTATCATTCTTAAATGCGCAGAGAATAAATAGATTTTTTAAAAGGTTTGTAAATAAGATTTTTACCTCCGACACAAATATAGGAGTGTTAGAAGTTTGAAGCATGTCTGAGTTGGCATAAGGCATGATTTGAGGACTTGCGCGTGATTTCTCACTGGGCTTCCGAGGACCAGATGTGGATCCGAGGACCTGACCCAGGTCCTCGGATTGAAAAAAACCTTATTTTCTCGTATATCCTGTCCTTTAATGCCTTCCTGCAAATTTTCAACGAAATCTGGCCGAGTCCTCGGTTACACCGTAGAGCGACAAATTCATAGTTCAGCGTTTTACCGGTAGGAAGTACTGTAGTCGAAATTATTAATACACCGAGTGTCCGTTTATACGATAGTAGACACAATTCGAGGACCTGGTTACACACTTCTCTGAACACACAGTTTGCCTACAGCCGCTGTAACCGAGGACGTAAATATTTCTGCATACCTTCAGCTTCTAAAACACTTTAGTATTAATCCTGCAAACCTACGACCTTGAATTTTTTAACTGTAAGCGAGGACTTGTTTGTTTAATGTGTTACCATGATATTAATACATCCATATGAACTGCGGAAATGGAATGTCCGATTATTTTTGTCTTCTTATAGGAATATAATAACGAGTATTAAAGCCCACAGAACATATTTGCTGTGCGTTAAATAAGCTCTTCTTTGTGATTTTTTTTCCTTCAAATTGTTTCTAATTACTTATATTTTGGTGTGAAAATTTCCAATTTTTCGACTGTTCCTGAGATTAAATTCGTAAAATCGATGTTACGTAAAATGCGGGGTTCGCTAATCGGGGTTCTAGTGCAATTAGAACTGCGCAAACCTGCGAAACCTTTGCCGCACGCCACAAGCTGTTACAAGTGTATTTTTTGACCAATAATCTGCTTGTATTTGTGTTCCAGATAGTGTGAGAGAATGCTTATGTGAACTGGACAATTTGCATGATGCATCAGTCAGAAAATGTGTTGAAACAAACAACTCTGACCCAGTATTTTTCAAAAAAAGTAAACGTTACTTTTTTTTTATAGTGTTTTTTTATTATTGTGCTTATTTAATTAAATTCAGTTTACATAGTTTAGTTTACTATTCTTTTTATATATACATTTATATATTTCCGGCTGTGTGTATGTGAATAAACTCCTCCTAAATGGCTGGACAGATTTCGATGAAATTTTTTGCGTGTGTTTAAGTGGGTCTCTGGATGTTTTGGATTCACAATTGGACCCGGTAGGTAACGCTGTGATCGAGTTCCAGAAAGAAAACTCTTTATTTTCGGATTTTTTATACTTATTTTTTTTTATTTTTTGCATATGAGAACCAAAATTTCACATCTCCACCACCACCCAATATTTCTTAACTACAAAATATGATAATATAAAGAATAATTGATCGTAAAAACTTCTGTAAAGTATTATACATAGTTTTCTTTCTGTCACTTGCGTCGTAGCTTGGCGTTGTTTAGACATTTCAATTTCTGTTCTCTTTGTTTCCATGTTCCATGTATCACAATTGCGTGCATATTGAGTGTATTATTCATGGACAAAACACATTAAAATTACATTTTAAATCATACATGAAGTGTACTTTAAAGCGGAACCTTAAACATTTGCACAATGTATGTTTTTAAGTGAATATCTTACATGATATTCCAAGAATTTAAATTTTATACAATTGTGCATTTAATGACAATCAATCAATCATGCAACCTTTTATTTTCAGTGCTTAATTGTGTCGATGATTCTATAAAATTTACGGAGTGTTAAACAGCGCATTGAAAATAAACATTTGAGTTAGCTCAACAAATTATAACATCCAAAAAAATTCAAATATAAGAACCTTATATTTATATGTTGTGTGTTTATTAAGCAACTGATCTGAGCCTCTTCACCGCCTTGCGTTCGAATATGTGCCGGAAATAGGCTATTCGTCACATGCCCTAATTGTCATCGACAATATAGAAAAATAATGCCAACACTGTAATGCATTTAAATACAAAGGTGAATCGGCCAGTCGTTGCTGCGCATCACCATTCGCCACCAGAACCATCGATAACTTTATTGGCTGGAGCCACATCTCAATGAAAATTGTTTTCGCGTAAAATTCGTTAATTCAATTCTTGCTTCCAAATGACATCATTTAGAGCAACATAAATCGTTCAGAATGAGGATGGTCGTAATTTTGAATCGACATTTAAGATTAAGGACTAAGTGTATCAAAAAATTGGTTATTTGTTCTCAATGCCTGATGGCCATCCAAAGGTTTCGCAAATCTACTTCAGGGCGATGAGGAGGAACAAATAAACACACGCTGTCAATACAACCACATCGAGCAGATGGACGAGCGAGAAATAGTGGCGAATTTGGAAATGTTGCGTGTTCAAGGGTTGGCAACCATCAGGTTTGTTCGTTCCTCAGAGATGTACTAAAAATATTGTTCATCAAATCGCATTAAGATACAAAAAACTTTATTCCTGTTAATATTATGACTTTAACACAAATTTAAATTTTTTTGGTCATTAACAAAAAAAATAAATGCCATAAAATTTATTTGAGTTTTTCTATCTTGCTATTATTTAAGACAGATTTAAGTTTGTTCTCAACTAGGGGCGTAGCCAGGGGTGTGGGGTTAAGGGGTTATAACCCCCCCCCCTTAGCCCCAATTATTTTTTTCTTAACTGAAAGCAGGTTAGCTAAAAGCCTGGGTGTCTTACTGCTATCACCGGCCACTGCACTGGAGGGGAAGAGTAAGCGAGCCCTACCGATTCTCCTTCCCTTCCCATACCCCTGGCACAGGCAGAAGCTATAAGGTTGTGACGCCGTGACGGGTCCCAAGTGTTCAAATATCTTACACCTACTGTATTTAACCAGCGTGGTAATTATAAGCAGGTGTTGACTGGGCTTCTAAAAGTGTAAGGATCGCTGTGTGTGTATAGAATTGAGACGACGACATGGTGTCATGTAACTCTTCAAGCTAAAGCTAATTGTTTCCAGGAATAGATCAGTTCTGCCGAAACCCAATCCTTTTGACGTGACGTCTAATAAATCGATGAACGCCGGCTGCACGCACGAAAGTGTCCCGTTACACTGTGTCCCGTTACGCTCATTGTACGCTTGCGCCGCATCTATCTCTCTTCCACTCGATTGGAACAACCATCGATTTGACTTTTTCGAGGCACATTTAACTTGAAACACTCTCATTCGTTTCTTACTTTTCCTATCATCGTCCTATCATTAACAGAATAACACAGATTGGAAGAAGTTAAATAGCAAATATGTATAAAAATAGTTAAAATAATCTCTTCGTTAAAGTAATAAACATATTTGAATTAATGAGTGCAAATAAAAGTACATTTATCAATTAAATTGTAGATTTAATTTCACTCCTTCTTTGTATCCATACAAAATAGTGATAATTCAATAAAAATGATTCAATTTTATTCATAAAAGTATGCAATCATTTCATCAATGTTTTGTTATGACGTTGTCACGTTAATTTATCGTCCGTAAACCGACATTACAGACAACCAATTTTTTTATTCACTTTTTTTTTGTACTGTCGAGCTTCGAGCATGATTTATGATTTTAAGTAGACGTAAACAAGACACTTGGATTGATAAAAAATATCTTTAATTAATTTCTTACTTCATCACTAAAAAATTTTTTTATAAAAAAATTAATAATATTTTTACTATTTCAATATTTTATGTTAAGTACCGAAAACTGCTAAAATAGCACTATTTTACACCTTAAAATCCACATTTTTTCCGGGGGTGGGTGGACCCCCGGACTCCCTCGTTTTAATAGGGGGGGGGACCATGCTTCTCAATCCCCCCCACCCCCCCAAACACAAATCCTGGCTACGCCACTGTACTCAACACATTTATGTTTATAGTATACACGTAATTGATAGGTCAAGTTGCGATATCTGTACGCGTGGTGGTGTCAAGTATTACATTTGTGTTTACATTTTTTTCCACTAAAATACTACAAAACGATTTGTTTGTGTGTGTGTGCGCGTGTTTGTGTGTGTGTATATATATATATACACACACACACACACACACTACTATTGCTTTGAGGCGCAGGTTGGTTACGGGAACAGAAGGATGGTTCAGGAAGAAGAGTTGGACAGAGTAGAAAAGCTCTTCTAAGCAAAGGTGAGGAGCTTGGACTCTTTGGTCCGCATTTATTTTGGATGGCACTGATTTTTAGGGGGCGGTTTGCGCCGTTTCCCGCCATGCTGCCAGCCAGCACACATACTTAAACTATAAATATCAGTAAGAATTGTAAATGTGTAGGAGATTATTCTTGGGCGCTTCGCCAGTTAGGGTCTCGGGACCCCAAAAAGGGAAAAAAATCAGACTATAATTAGAACCCCGCTGGGCCAAAGCACGACAGTATTTTTAGATGGCTGCGTCGGTGTTGGGCATTGTATGAGTCACTTAAAACTACGATTATACTTAATTAAACTTAATAGTATGAACTGCCAGCATACAACTGCAAGGACTGTGTTTTTGCGCTCCGCGTGCACGCGCGCGACTAGGCGGCTGGTGGGCAAGGAACGATTTCGGTCGCTTGTGTTTTTGTCACTCTACCATTCGGGTAATAAAACATGCGGGGAAGGTCGCAACAGTGTTGTTGGAAGGTTTGTCAGCAGGGGGCGGGGAAAGGACAAGCAAACCCGCTACTTCCGGGCAGCTGTCAAGGCAACTGACGGGCGGGTTAGATTTATTGCTCTAGGAGCAAAGAGGCTCTTGCCATAAAATCACTGTAAATTAAGAACGGCCAGTTAACAATTTTGAGCACCATAAACTTACTTCCCAAATCTTTCTCCCATTTACAAAAGAACAGCTTTTCTGCTGCTTTTGTCCTTGTAGCAGCCTGACGTGACGCCATGTCAAAAGCAGGCCAGTTTGTAAAGAAATGTTTAAACGAAAAGGTTTATTTTTACCAATAGGCCATATCTGAAAAATTGCCGATCATTACGATAACCGATAACGGGCCATCATTAGTTAGTATTTGGTGGAAATTCTATCAGAGAGGTCCTTACCAAAGTAAAGTCTTTGATGGCGATGTATTTTATTTTGTTTGTCGACTTTGTTGGTGGCGAATTTTCGGCGATGCGTCTTTTCTTACACATTAAACAACACTTAACCACATAGATGGCTACCAATAATAGCTCGTATCCATTAGGGTTCGAATCTTGTCAAACTGTTATTTTCTTTATTAATTAATGATTTATATTAATTCCAATACTACAATCAAGCTGATGTACATGTATATTTTAATACTTAATCAATTCATATTGATTACTCAATTAGTAATGTTAAAGTCTTGCTTCCATTTCTAAACGAACAAATGAAAAAAAAAACTTATGCTGTAAACAGAGAAACCCTAGGCTATATGAATTGGTTCCGCTTATATGATAAACAAAGGCTATCGCTTGAATGAGTTAAAATTAATTTATCTACAGCGTTGAGAAAAACATTAAGTTCTGATAAAAACAGTCTTCACCTGGAAGGAGCAGATATTGCAAATTAGCATAATTACAGTTCTCCCTTTATGGAAATGCAGCCCGGATCACCTTATTGTGTGTCGACAATATAAATTACCTACACAGTTATCATAGTAATTTCACACGAGCCACGAGTAACTCTATGCTAGCAATCCCCGTGTATTCTTCCAAACATATTGCAGCGACGAGAATCAGGCTCTGGTCCAGACTTCAATGCATTCGGAAAACTTAGCTATTCGCCTTAAATATATATTGTATGTATTTGTTCCCGGAAATCATATCACAAGTGCCGTCCGAACATGAAACGAAGTATGCAAAAAATGTATTATTATTTTGTGGGCTGCTTACAACGTGAATCTGTGTATGAATGTGCGTGTGATAACTAACTCTTATTAGCTTATTTAGGCAACGAGTGATTTCATACCCTTTGTTACATTTCAGTAGGTGTATGCATAACTATGATTTATTTTTTGATACATGTAAATTTGCTTCTTTAGTTAGATTTGTACATTGTCATCCATTCCATTTAAGACCGTATCCAAATTCAAGTGGGTAGTGGTGTAATTGTGTCCTCGCGTACAAAATTTGCCCATATGGAGTACTTGAATGATACGGAAGGGATTAATTTTAAGCCTCTACACTACTAGCCAGCTACAAAGGAAATAAATTTCTATATTTTCAAAACTTAATTTTTTATGTTAGCACATATATGTGTAAAGATGGTAAAATGGTACACTCAATTGCAAACACATGAATGTATAAGAAAATTCTAAGTTTCTACAATCATTTCAAAAATTACATTTTAAGCCATACATAAAATAGTTTTCACTCAATAATATATATGATAAATTAATCATTAAGAACTTTATGCTTGTTGAAAAAAGAAGCTGCTAGTGATTAAACGTATATTATATTGCCTTAAATCTACAGTCAGATATCGTCGTCTAGGAGCGTATGACTGCGACACATGAAATATCAATATAAATTGAGACCGTGTCAGTCATTCGGCGTACATTATTGTTGGTAAAAGTATATATAGAAGATCTCACGGCCTAGCTAAAAATTAAGGATGGTACAAATTGTAAAGATAGCCTTGGGATAGCGATAGAATAAAGAGTTATGTGTGGAAAATACTTCGTTTGATCCATACAAATTAAAATTTAAAATAAAAATTTCGCTGCAGAGGTCCTTGTTAAGATAGTGTTTATTTTTTGTACTTATATTTGAAAACCAAATATTTTCTGGTTAAATGCTGAGTATAACCTTCACTTTTGTATGCTTATTGAAAAACAAATTTTTTCTCGATTGAGAATGAATAAAAAATTATTCAATTGAAGCACTTTTCGCGTCAGCTACTTCAGTCATTTGGCGCACTTTTTTGTTGGTGAAAGTATATACAGAAGATCTCACGGCCCAGCTTAAAATTGTGGATGGTACAAAATGGAAAGAAAGCTTTGCGCTAACGCTGTAATAATAAGTAATGTGTGGACAATCCTTAGTTTGATCCCTATGAAATAAAATATATAATAAAAATCTGACTGCTGTGGTTGATGTTTACTTAGTTTTTTTATAAAGTACTTATTTTTCAAACTTAAATAATCTCTAGTTTTTTGCTGAGTAGAACATTCACTTTTGTATGCTTAATGAAAATAAACTGTTTACTTGACTGACAATAAAGAAAAAAAAATTAAATTCAAGCATATTTTGTGCAGGCTACTTCAGTCATTCGGCGCACTTTAATGTTGGTAAAAGTATATACAGAAGATCTCACGGCCCAGCTTAAAATTGTGGATGGAACAAATTGTAAAGGATACCATTAACTAACATTGGAATCATGTGTTATGTTCGGACAATCCTTAGTTTGATCCCTATGAATTAAAATTTATAATAAAAATCTCGCTGCAATGGTCCATGTTCAATAAGTGTTTTTTTAAGTACTTATTTTTAAAACTAAAATTTTATCTTGTTTATTGTTGAGTAGAACTTTCAAATTTGTATACGTATTGTAAAACATTTCTTTCTCGGTTGAGAATGAAGAAAATAATTATTTTATTCAAACACTATTCGCGCAGGCTACTTCAGTCATTCGGCACACTTTTTGTTGGTAAAAGTATATACAGAAGATCTCACGGCCCAGCTTAAAATTGTGGATGTTACAAATTGTAAAGGATACCTTTAGATTTCATTGGAATAATGTGTTATGTTCGGAAAATCCTTAGTTTGATCCCTATGAATTAAAATTATTAATAAAAATCTCGCTGCAATGGTCCATGTTCAATAAGTGTTTTTTTTTTAAGTACTTATTTTTAAAACAAAAATATTATCTTGTGTATTGTTGAGTAGAACTTTCAAATTTGTATACGTATTGTAAAAAATTGCTTTCTCGGTTGAGAATGAAGTAAAAAAATTATTTTATTCAAACACTATTCGCGCAGGCTACTTCAGTCATTCGGCACACTTTTTTGTTGGTAAAATTATATACAGAATATCTCACGGCCCAGCTTAAAATTGTGGATGGTACAAATTGTAAAGGATACATTTAGCTAACATTGGAATATTGTGTTATGTTCGGACAATCCTTAGTTTGATCCCTATGAATTAAAATTTATCATAAAAATTTGGAATGCAATGGTCGAGGTTTAGCTAGAGTTTTTTTAAGTACTTAATTTACAAACTTAAATATTTTCTGGTTTGTTGCTGAGTAGAACCTTCACTTTCGTATGCTTATTAAAAAAATATTTTTTTAGATTGAGAATGAATGGAAAAAATATTTAATCCGAGCACATTTCGCGCAGTCTACTTCAGTCATTCGGCGCACTTTTTTGTTGGTAAAAGTATATACAGAATATCTCACGGCCCAGCGTAAAATTGTGTTTGGTACAAATTGTAAATAATAGCTTTAGCTAACATTGGAATCATGTTTTATGTTCGGACAATCCTTAGTTTCATCCCTATGAATTAAAATTTATAATAAAAATCTCGCTGCAGTGGTCCATGTTCAAAAAGTGTTTTTTTTAAGTACTTATTTTTAAAACTGAAATATTATCTTGTTTATTGTTGAGTATAACTTTCAAATTGGTAAACGTATTGTAAAACATTTCTTTCTCGGTTGAGAATGAAGAAAAAAAAATATTTTTTTGGAACACATTTCGCGCAGGCTACTTGTCATTCGGCACACTTTTTTGTTGGTAAAAGTATATACAGAATATCTCACGGCCCAGCTTAAAATTGTGGATGGTAAAAATTGTAAAGGATACCTTTAGCTAACATTGGAATCATGTGTTATGTTCGGACAATCCTTAGTTTGATCCCTATGAATTAAAATTTTAATAAAAAACTCGCTGCAATGGTCCATGTTCAATAAGTGTTTTTTTTAAGTACTTATTTTTAAAACTAAAATATTATCTTGTTTATTGTTGAGTAGAACTTTTAAATTTTTATACGTATTGTAAAACATTTCTTTCTCGGTTGAGAATGAAGAAAAAATTTTTTTATTCAAACACAATTCGCGCAGGCTACTTCAGTCATTCGGCACACTTTTTTGTTGGTAAAAGTATATACAGAATATCTCACGGCCTAGCTTAAAATTGTGGATGGTACAAATTGTAAAGGATACATTTAGCTAACATTGGAATAATGTGTTATGTTCGGACAATCCTTAGTTTGATCCCTATGAATTAAAATTTATCATAAAAATTTGGAATGCAATGGTCGTTGTTTAGCTAGAGTTTTTTTAAGTACTTATTTTTCAAACTTAAATATTTTCTGGTTTATTACTGAGTAGAACCTTCACTTTCGTATGCTTAATTGAAATATTTTTTTTTTTAGATTGAGAATGAAGAAAAAAAATCTTTAATTCGAGCACATTTCGCGCAGTCTACTTCAGTCATTCGGCGCACTTTTTTGTTGGTAAAAGTATATACAGAAGATCTCACGGCCCAGCTTAAAATTGTGGATGGTACAAATTGTAAAGGATACCTTTAGCTTTCATTGGAATAATGTGTTATGTTCGGACAATCCTTAGTTTGATCCCTATGAATTAAAATTTTAATAAAAAACTCGCTGCAATGGTCCATGTTCAATAAGTGTTTTTTTTTAAGTACTTATTTTTAAAACTAAAATATTATCTTGTTTATTGTTGTGTAGAACTTTTAAATTGTTATACGTATTGTAAAACATTTCTTTCTCGGTTGAGAATGAAGAAAAAAATTATTTTATTCAAACACAATTCGCGCAGGCTACTTCAGTCATTCGGCACACTTTTTTGTTGGTAAAAGTATATACAGAATATCTCACGGCCCAGCTTAAAACTGTGGATGGTACAAATTGTAAAGGATACATTTAGCTAACATTGGAATAATGTGTTATGTTCGGACAATCCTTAGTTTGATCCCTATGAATTAAAATTTATCATAAAAATTTGGAATGCAATGGTCGATGTTTAGCTAGAGTTTTTTTAAGTACTTATTTTTCAAACTTAAATATTTTCTGGTTTATTGCTGAGTAGAACCTTCAATTTCGTATGCTTAATTGAAATATTTTTTTTTTTAGATTGAGAATGAAGGAAAAAAATCTTTAATTAGAGCACATTTCGCGCAGTCTACTTCAGTCATTCGGCGCACTTTTTTGTTGGTAAAAGTATATACAGATGATCTCACGGCCCAGCTTAAAATTGTGGATGGTACAAATTGTAAAGGATACCTTTAGCTTTCATTGGAATAATGTGTTATGTTCGGACAATCCTTAGTTTGATCCCTATGAATTAAAATTTTTAATAAAAATCTCGCTGCAATGGTCCATGTTCAATAAGTGTTTTTTTTAAGTACTTATTTTTAAAACTTAAATTTTTCTTGTTTATTGCTGAGTAGAACTTCACTTTTAAATGCTTATTGTAAAACATTTTTTTTCTTGATTGAGAATGAAGATAAAATTATTCAATTCAAGCATTTTTTGCGTCAGCTACTTCAGTCATTCGGCGCACTTTTTTGTTGGTTAAAGTATATACATAAGATCTTACGGCCTAGCTAAAAAATTATGGATTGTACTTATTGTAAATAAAACAATTAGTTAACGCTGGAATTATTTTTTAATTTCGGAAAATCCTCTTTTTTATCCCTATGAAATAATAAATACTTATTGTTTTTGTGAGGTTAATATTTAGTATATTTTTCAAGTTCGTTTATTTAAAACAAAATTATTTTCCGGTTAAACAATTTTTTGAACTTTTTTTTTTACATATTTAAGTTATTTTTATTCATTTCTGATTTTTTTAATTAAAAAAAGTGTGTCTATTATCTTGGGTTGATGTTTTTAATTAGAGGTTTTTAGTGTAAAACCATCATGGAATCCTACAGTATGTATTTTGTTGGTGTTTGTCATATACATATGGAACTTGACCAAGGTGTAGTTAGTCACTTGTCCTACCCATAATACATCAGTGACTGCTGTGCGTGCGTGCGTGTGGTTCTAAGATGGCTGATAGCAAGGAGGTGAAAACTGGAGTTCCTGACAAAACAGGTACACATTCTCGTTTACAATTGCTTTACCGGAGCGTATTGCCTCGCCTATTGTGTGCGGTTGAAACCCGCTGAAGGAAAACAGCTTTCAGTGACGTTTGCTGTGTGGTGGAGGCCTCTGATTCTATGCTCTTCGATGACCTTAAAACCATTTTTAGTGCTGCTGATTTAATGACGTTTACACGATGTACTTAATTAAAAGGGAGGGTTGTGGTATCCGCCCTGAACAAACGTTCATCTCTTTCGGTTACGAGATGATCAGCTTTCCCTGTCATTTTTCTTCACGAAATTCTCGATCCTACTTAGATGTTCGCCATGAAGATAACATTATGTAGGTCCATATCGCTTGATAAGATGAATGACAGGGTGACACTTGTTGGGTTATGCTGTATAATGGACCACTGAATATAGCTCTATGAGCAAAAAGGAAGTACATGGAGTGTCCATTAGGTGACACATTGTTTATATTGACCAGCTGTCAAATTTCTAGAACCAATTGAAGTAATTAAACATAAATTAAAATTAACCACACTGGTCACAGTAATAATACAGTTACATGAATAACTATGCTAATTGCTACTGAGAAATCATTATGTATGATGTTTTTGAGTTCTCTTAAGTGAATATGGGTATCATTCAATTGAATGAATATTGTAGTTGAATAGATAACTAACATAG